>NC_083716.1:93422289-93468443 GCF_028564815.1 Eubalaena glacialis
CGGCCTTGGCCTCGGCCTCGGCCTAGGCCGCGGGCGACTAAAGGAGAAGGCGGAGCGGGAGGCAAAAAGCCTACAGCACCCGGTATTCCCAGGCGGTCTCCCATCCAAGTACTAACCAGGCCCGACCCTGCTTAGCTTCCGAGATCAGACGAGATCGGGCGCGTTCAGGGTGGTATGGCCGTAGACGTTAAAAGGGGCCCGCGGAGTGCCTCTTGAGGCCCAGCTTCGCTGGCGCTTGCGCCTCCCCGCCAGCCCGGCGGCCAGCCCGCCCCGGCAGGGCCCCGCCGCCCGCCCAGGCAGGGCAACGGCGGCCTCGGGTACCAGGGGGGTGGCGGAGGGTTCGGCGACCTCCCAGCCCAGGGCGGGCGGGACCCACCAAACCGTTCGGCGCTTGGCGCCCCGCCCCAGATCCCGCACGTCGCTCACAGGGACGTGGCCCCGGAGGCTTCAGGGCCCGGGGCCCGCGGTCCCTTGGGCCTCCCCTCTGCCCGCCCACGCGGCGCTAGGCGCAGCCCAGCCGCAGCCCGGGCCGGCCCTCCTGCCCGACGGCAGTCGGCCCTTAACCCACTGGGAGCCACCATTGAGTCGGCACGGCCCCTTAGCCCCAGCAAGGCCACCCTTGCCCCCACGCCACCCGCCGAGCACAGGACCCGGCGCCTTGTGGCCGGCCGGCCCGGAGCACCGGCCCCGGCCCCCGCCCCCGCTCCCGCCCCCGGCCGTGGCGAAACGGCGGAGGGGGGGCTTTTTCCGGAGGGAGCTGTGGAGAGACACACCGGCAGATAGGTGGCTGCGCCGGGGCTGGGCGCTGGTGGGGGCGGCCAGGTGCAGGTCAAGGGGCTCGCGGGCCGCACGGCCGGCACCCGGGCCTGAGGCGGAGTCTGGGTTCAGGCCAGCCACCCCGGGAGCGGCTGGGATGCGGCTGCCTTCCAGGGCCGCCTTCTGGCCGCCTGGCCGGCCAGGCAGGCGGAGAGCGCCCCCTCTGGCGCGCTGTGGTGGGAGGGGCCGGAGGAGGTGGGGCCTGCAGCGGTGCCCGGCGGGGGCGGGGGCGGGGGCGGGGGCGGAGGCGGCGGGCGACTAAAGGAGAAGGCGGAGCGGGAGGCAAAAAGCCTACAGCACCCGGTATTCCCAGGCGGTCTCCCATCCAAGTACTAACCAGGCCCGACCCTGCTTAGCTTCCGAGATCAGACGAGATCGGGCGCGTTCAGGGTGGTATGGCCGTAGACGCAGGAGGGGCCCGCGCGGTGCCTCTTGAGGCCCAGCTTCGCTGGCGCCTGCGCCTTACCGCCATGCCGGCGGCCAGCCCTCTCCGGCAGGGCCCTGCCGCCCGCCCAGGCAGGCGACAGGAGGCCTCGGGGACCCGGGGGTGGCGGAGTGGTGGGCCACCTCGCAGCCCAGGGCGGGCGGGACGCTCCAGGCCCGTCGGCGCTTGGCGCCCCGCCGCAGATCCCGCTCGACGCTCACAGGGACGCGGCCCCGGAGGCTTCAGGGCCCGGCGGCCGCGGTCCCTTGGGCATCCCCCCCTGCCCGCCCACGCGGAGTTAGGCGCAGCCCGGCCACGGCCGGGCCGGCCCTCCGGCCGGGCAGCAGCTGGCCCGAAGCCACTGGGAGCCACCATGGAGTGGGCACGGCCCCTTAGCCCCAGCAAGGCCCCCCCTTGCCCCCACGCCGCCCGCCGAGCACAGGACCCCGGCCCTGGTGGCCGGCAGGCCCGGAGAAGCGGCCCCGGCCCCCGCCCCCGCTCCCGCCCCCGGCCGTGGCGAAACGGCGGAGGGGGGGCTTTTTCCGGAGGGAGCTGTGGAGAGACACACGGGCAGACAGGGGGCTGCGGCGCGGCTGGGCTCCGGTGGGGGCGGCCAAGTGCAGGTCGAGGGCCTCGCGGGCCGCACGGACGGCACCCCGGCCTGCGGCGGAGTCTGGGTCCGGGCCAGCCACCACGGGAGCGGCTGGGGTGGCGGCTGCCTTCCAGGGCCGCATTCTGGCCGCATGTCCAGCCAGCTCGGCGGGGAGCGATCCCTCCGGCGCGCTGTGTTGGGAGGGACGTGAGGAGGTGAGGCCTGCAGCGGTGCTCAGCGGGGGCGGAGGCGGCCTCGGCCGCGGGCCACTAAATGTCAAGGCGGAGCGGGAGGCAAAAAAGCCTACAGCACTCGGTATTCCCATGTGGTCTCCCATCCAGGTACGAAACAGGCCAGACCCTGATTAGCTTCCGAGATCAGACGAGGTGTGGTGCGTTCAGGGAGGTGTGGCCGTAGAATGCAGCGGGGGCCACGGTGTGCCTCTTGAGGCTTAGCTTCGCTGGTGCTGGCGACTTACCGCCAGCCCGGCAGCCAACCCTCTCCGGCGCGGCCCTGCCGTCCGCCCAGGCAAGCGACAGGAGGCCTCGAGGGCCCGGGGGTGGTGGAGTTGTGGGCGACTTCGCAGCTCAGGTCAGGCGGGACCCTCCAGGCCTGTAGGCGCTTGGCCCTCCGCCCCAGAGCCGCTCAACGCTCACAGGACTTGGCCCCGGAGGCTTAAGGGCCTGTGGCCCTCGGTCCCTTGTGCATTCCCCACCCTGTCAATCCACACAGTGCTAGGCGCAGCCCAGCCACGGCCTGGCCGGCCCGCCTGCCCAACGGCAGTTGGCCCGAAGCCACTGGGAGCCACCATTGAGCCGGCACGGCCCCTTAGACACAGCAACGCCACCCTTGCCCCCACGCCAACTGCCGAGCAAAGTTCCCGGCGCCTGGTGTCTAGCCAGCCCAGCGAACCGGTCCCAGCCCACGACCCCGCTCCCACTCTCGGCCGTGGCGAAGTGGCAAAGGGTGGGCTTTTTCCGGAGGGAGCTGTGGAGAGACACACGGGCAGACAGGGGGCTGCGGCGCGGCTGGGCTCCGGTGGGGGCGGCCAAGTGCAGGTCGAGGGCTTCGTGGGCCGCACGGACGGCACCCCGGCCTGCGGCGGAGTCTGGGTCCGGGCCAGCCACCACGGGAGCGGCTGGGGTGGCGGCTGCCTTCCAGGGCCGCCTTCTGGCCGCCTGGCCGGCCAGGCCGGCGCGGAGCGCCCCCTCTGGCGCGCTGTGGTGGGAGGGGCCGGAGGAGGTGGGGCCTGCAGCGCTGCCCGGCGGGGGCGGGGGCGGGGGCGGAGGCAGCGGCCTCGGCCTTGGCCTCGGCCTCGGCCTAGGCCGCGGGCGACTAAAGGAGAAGGCGGAGCGGGAGGCAAAAAGCCTACAGCACCCGGTATTCCCAGGCGGTCTCCCATCCAAGTACTAACCAGGCCCGACCCTGCTTAGCTTCCGAGATCAGACGAGATCGGGCGCGTTCAGGGTGGTATGGCCGTAGACGTTAAAAGGGGCCCGCGGAGTGCCTCTTGAGGCCCAGCTTCGCTGGCGCTTGCGCCTCCCCGCCAGCCCGGCGGCCAGCCCGCCCCGGCAGGGCCCCGCCGCCCGCCCAGGCAGGGCAACGGCGGCCTCGGGTACCAGGGGGGTGGCGGAGGGTTCGGCGACCTCCCAGCCCAGGGCGGGCGGGACCCACCAAACCGTTCGGCGCTTGGCGCCCCGCCCCAGATCCCGCACGTCGCTCACAGGGACGTGGCCCCGGAGGCTTCAGGGCCCGGGGCCCGCGGTCCCTTGGGCCTCCCCTCTGCCCGCCCACGCGGCGCTAGGCGCAGCCCAGCCGCAGCCCGGGCCGGCCCTCCTGCCCGACGGCAGTCGGCCCTTAACCCACTGGGAGCCACCATTGAGTCGGCACGGCCCCTTAGCCCCAGCAAGGCCACCCTTGCCCCCACGCCACCCGCCGAGCACAGGACCCGGCGCCTTGTGGCCGGCCGGCCCGGAGCACCGGCCCCGGCCCCCGCCCCCGCTCCCGCCCCCGGCCGTGGCGAAACGGCGGAGGGGGGGCTTTTTCCGGAGGGAGCTGTGGAGAGACACACCGGCAGATAGGTGGCTGCGCCGGGGCTGGGCGCTGGTGGGGGCGGCCAGGTGCAGGTCAAGGGGCTCGCGGGCCGCACGGCCGGCACCCGGGCCTGAGGCGGAGTCTGGGTTCAGGCCAGCCACCCCGGGAGCGGCTGGGATGCGGCTGCCTTCCAGGGCCGCCTTCTGGCCGCCTGGCCGGCCAGGCAGGCGGAGAGCGCCCCCTCTGGCGCGCTGTGGTGGGAGGGGCCGGAGGAGGTGGGGCCTGCAGCGGTGCCCGGCGGGGGCGGGGGCGGGGGCGGGGGCGGAGGCGGCGGGCGACTAAAGGAGAAGGCGGAGCGGGAGGCAAAAAGCCTACAGCACCCGGTATTCCCAGGCGGTCTCCCATCCAAGTACTAACCAGGCCCGACCCTGCTTAGCTTCCGAGATCAGACGAGATCGGGCGCGTTCAGGGTGGTATGGCCGTAGACGCAGGAGGGGCCCGCGCGGTGCCTCTTGAGGCCCAGCTTCGCTGGCGCCTGCGCCTTACCGCCATGCCGGCGGCCAGCCCTCTCCGGCAGGGCCCTGCCGCCCGCCCAGGCAGGCGACAGGAGGCCTCGGGGACCCGGGGGTGGCGGAGTGGTGGGCCACCTCGCAGCCCAGGGCGGGCGGGACGCTCCAGGCCCGTCGGCGCTTGGCGCCCCGCCGCAGATCCCGCTCGACGCTCACAGGGACGCGGCCCCGGAGGCTTCAGGGCCCGGCGGCCGCGGTCCCTTGGGCATCCCCCCCTGCCCGCCCACGCGGAGTTAGGCGCAGCCCGGCCACGGCCGGGCCGGCCCTCCGGCCGGGCAGCAGCTGGCCCGAAGCCACTGGGAGCCACCATGGAGTGGGCACGGCCCCTTAGCCCCAGCAAGGCCCCCCCTTGCCCCCACGCCGCCCGCCGAGCACAGGACCCCGGCCCTGGTGGCCGGCAGGCCCGGAGAAGCGGCCCCGGCCCCCGCCCCCGCTCCCGCCCCCGGCCGTGGCGAAACGGCGGAGGGGGGGCTTTTTCCGGAGGGAGCTGTGGAGAGACACACGGGCAGACAGGGGGCTGCGGCGCGGCTGGGCTCCGGTGGGGGCGGCCAAGTGCAGGTCGAGGGCCTCGCGGGCCGCACGGACGGCACCCCGGCCTGCGGCGGAGTCTGGGTCCGGGCCAGCCACCACGGGAGCGGCTGGGGTGGCGGCTGCCTTCCAGGGCCGCATTCTGGCCGCATGTCCAGCCAGCTCGGCGGGGAGCGATCCCTCCGGCGCGCTGTGTTGGGAGGGACGTGAGGAGGTGAGGCCTGCAGCGGTGCTCAGCGGGGGCGGAGGCGGCCTCGGCCGCGGGCCACTAAATGTCAAGGCGGAGCGGGAGGCAAAAAAGCCTACAGCACTCGGTATTCCCATGTGGTCTCCCATCCAGGTACGAAACAGGCCAGACCCTGATTAGCTTCCGAGATCAGACGAGGTGTGGTGCGTTCAGGGAGGTGTGGCCGTAGAATGCAGCGGGGGCCACGGTGTGCCTCTTGAGGCTTAGCTTCGCTGGTGCTGGCGACTTACCGCCAGCCCGGCAGCCAACCCTCTCCGGCGCGGCCCTGCCGTCCGCCCAGGCAAGCGACAGGAGGCCTCGAGGGCCCGGGGGTGGTGGAGTTGTGGGCGACTTCGCAGCTCAGGTCAGGCGGGACCCTCCAGGCCTGTAGGCGCTTGGCCCTCCGCCCCAGAGCCGCTCAACGCTCACAGGACTTGGCCCCGGAGGCTTAAGGGCCTGTGGCCCTCGGTCCCTTGTGCATTCCCCACCCTGTCAATCCACACAGTGCTAGGCGCAGCCCAGCCACGGCCTGGCCGGCCCGCCTGCCCAACGGCAGTTGGCCCGAAGCCACTGGGAGCCACCATTGAGCCGGCACGGCCCCTTAGACACAGCAACGCCACCCTTGCCCCCACGCCAACTGCCGAGCAAAGTTCCCGGCGCCTGGTGTCTAGCCAGCCCAGCGAACCGGTCCCAGCCCACGACCCCGCTCCCACTCTCGGCCGTGGCGAAGTGGCAAAGGGTGGGCTTTTTCCGGAGGGAGCTGTGGAGAGACACACGGGCAGACAGGGGGCTGCGGCGCGGCTGGGCTCCGGTGGGGGCGGCCAAGTGCAGGTCGAGGGCTTCGTGGGCCGCACGGACGGCACCCCGGCCTGCGGCGGAGTCTGGGTCCGGGCCAGCCACCACGGGAGCGGCTGGGGTGGCGGCTGCCTTCCAGGGCCGCCTTCTGGCCGCCTGGCCGGCCAGGCCGGCGCGGAGCGCCCCCTCTGGCGCGCTGTGGTGGGAGGGGCCGGAGGAGGTGGGGCCTGCAGCGCTGCCCGGCGGGGGCGGGGGCGGGGGCGGAGGCAGCGGCCTCGGCCTTGGCCTCGGCCTCGGCCTAGGCCGCGGGCGACTAAAGGAGAAGGCGGAGCGGGAGGCAAAAAGCCTACAGCACCCGGTATTCCCAGGCGGTCTCCCATCCAAGTACTAACCAGGCCCGACCCTGCTTAGCTTCCGAGATCAGACGAGATCGGGCGCGTTCAGGGTGGTATGGCCGTAGACGTTAAAAGGGGCCCGCGGAGTGCCTCTTGAGGCCCAGCTTCGCTGGCGCTTGCGCCTCCCCGCCAGCCCGGCGGCCAGCCCGCCCCGGCAGGGCCCCGCCGCCCGCCCAGGCAGGGCAACGGCGGCCTCGGGTACCAGGGGGGTGGCGGAGGGTTCGGCGACCTCCCAGCCCAGGGCGGGCGGGACCCACCAAACCGTTCGGCGCTTGGCGCCCCGCCCCAGATCCCGCACGTCGCTCACAGGGACGTGGCCCCGGAGGCTTCAGGGCCCGGGGCCCGCGGTCCCTTGGGCCTCCCCTCTGCCCGCCCACGCGGCGCTAGGCGCAGCCCAGCCGCAGCCCGGGCCGGCCCTCCTGCCCGACGGCAGTCGGCCCTTAACCCACTGGGAGCCACCATTGAGTCGGCACGGCCCCTTAGCCCCAGCAAGGCCACCCTTGCCCCCACGCCACCCGCCGAGCACAGGACCCGGCGCCTTGTGGCCGGCCGGCCCGGAGCACCGGCCCCGGCCCCCGCCCCCGCTCCCGCCCCCGGCCGTGGCGAAACGGCGGAGGGGGGGGCTTTTTCCGGAGGGAGCTGTGGAGAGACACACGGGCAGACAGGGGGCTGCGGCGCGGCTGGGCTCCGGTGGGGGCGGCCAAGTGCAGGTCGAGGGCCTCGCGGGCCGCACGGACGGCACCCCGGCCTGCGGCGGAGTCTGGGTCCGGGCCAGCCACCACGGGAGCGGCTGGGGTGGCGGCTGCCTTCCAGGGCCGCATTCTGGCCGCATGTCCAGCCAGCTCGGCGGGGAGCGATCCCTCCGGCGCGCTGTGTTGGGAGGGACGTGAGGAGGTGAGGCCTGCAGCGGTGCTCAGCGGGGGCGGAGGCGGCCTCGGCCGCGGGCCACTAAATGTCAAGGCGGAGCGGGAGGCAAAAAAGCCTACAGCACTCGGTATTCCCATGTGGTCTCCCATCCAGGTACGAAACAGGCCAGACCCTGATTAGCTTCCGAGATCAGACGAGGTGTGGTGCGTTCAGGGAGGTGTGGCCGTAGAATGCAGCGGGGGCCACGGTGTGCCTCTTGAGGCTTAGCTTCGCTGGTGCTGGCGACTTACCGCCAGCCCGGCAGCCAACCCTCTCCGGCGCGGCCCTGCCGTCCGCCCAGGCAAGCGACAGGAGGCCTCGAGGGCCCGGGGGTGGTGGAGTTGTGGGCGACTTCGCAGCTCAGGTCAGGCGGGACCCTCCAGGCCTGTAGGCGCTTGGCCCTCCGCCCCAGAGCCGCTCAACGCTCACAGGACTTGGCCCTGGAGGCTTAAGGGCCTGTGGCCCTCGGTCCCTTGTGCATTCCCCATCCTGTCAATCCACACAGTGCTAGGCGCAGCCCAGCCACGGCCTGGCCGGCCCGCCTGCCCAACGGCAGTTGGCCCGAAGCCACTGGGAGCCACCATTGAGCCGGCACGGCCCCTTAGACACAGCAACGCCACCCTTGCCCCCACGCCAACTGCCGAGCAAAGTTCCCGGCGCCTGGTGTCTAGCCAGCCCAGCGAACCGGTCCCAGCCCACGACCCCGCTCCCACTCTCGGCCGTGGCGAAGTGGCAAAGGGTGGGCTTTTTCCGGAGGGAGCTGTGGAGAGACACACGGGCAGACAGGGGGCTGCGGCGCGGCTGGGCTCCGGTGGGGGCGGCCAAGTGCAGGTCGAGGGCTTCGTGGGCCGCACGGACGGCACCCCGGCCTGCGGCGGAGTCTGGGTCCGGGCCAGCCACCACGGGAGCGGCTGGGGTGGCGGCTGCCTTCCAGGGCCGCCTTCTGGCCGCCTGGCCGGCCAGGCCGGCGCGGAGCGCCCCCTCTGGCGCGCTGTGGTGGGAGGGGCCGGAGGAGGTGGGGCCTGCAGCGCTGCCCGGCGGGGGCGGGGGCGGGGGCGGGGGCGGAGGCAGCGGCCTCGGCCTTGGCCTCGGCCTCGGCCTAGGCCGCGGGCGACTAAAGGAGAAGGCGGAGCGGGAGGCAAAAAGCCTACAGCACCCGGTATTCCCAGGCGGTCTCCCATCCAAGTACTAACCAGGCCCGACCCTGCTTAGCTTCCGAGATCAGACGAGATCGGGCGCGTTCAGGGTGGTATGGCCGTAGACGTTAAAAGGGGCCCGCGGAGTGCCTCTTGAGGCCCAGCTTCGCTGGCGCTTGCGCCTCCCCGCCAGCCCGGCGGCCAGCCCGCCCCGGCAGGGCCCCGCCGCCCGCCCAGGCAGGGCAACGGCGGCCTCGGGTACCAGGGGGGTGGCGGAGGGTTCGGCGACCTCCCAGCCCAGGGCGGGCGGGACCCACCAAACCGTTCGGCGCTTGGCGCCCCGCCCCAGATCCCGCACGTCGCTCACAGGGACGTGGCCCCGGAGGCTTCAGGGCCCGGGGCCCGCGGTCCCTTGGGCCTCCCCTCTGCCCGCCCACGCGGCGCTAGGCGCAGCCCAGCCGCAGCCCGGGCCGGCCCTCCTGCCCGACGGCAGTCGGCCCTTAACCCACTGGGAGCCACCATTGAGTCGGCACGGCCCCTTAGCCCCAGCAAGGCCACCCTTGCCCCCACGCCACCCGCCGAGCACAGGACCCGGCGCCTTGTGGCCGGCCGGCCCGGAGCACCGGCCCCGGCCCCCGCCCCCGCTCCCGCCCCCGGCCGTGGCGAAACGGCGGAGGGGGGGCTTTTTCCGGAGGGAGCTGTGGAGAGACACACCGGCAGATAGGTGGCTGCGCCGGGGCTGGGCGCTGGTGGGGGCGGCCAGGTGCAGGTCAAGGGGCTCGCGGGCCGCACGGCCGGCACCCGGGCCTGAGGCGGAGTCTGGGTTCAGGCCAGCCACCCCGGGAGCGGCTGGGATGCGGCTGCCTTCCAGGGCCGCCTTCTGGCCGCCTGGCCGGCCAGGCAGGCGGAGAGCGCCCCCTCTGGCGCGCTGTGGTGGGAGGGGCCGGAGGAGGTGGGGCCTGCAGCGGTGCCCGGCGGGGGCGGGGGCGGGGGCGGGGGCGGAGGCGGCGGGCGACTAAAGGAGAAGGCGGAGCGGGAGGCAAAAAGCCTACAGCACCCGGTATTCCCAGGCGGTCTCCCATCCAAGTACTAACCAGGCCCGACCCTGCTTAGCTTCCGAGATCAGACGAGATCGGGCGCGTTCAGGGTGGTATGGCCGTAGACGCAGGAGGGGCCCGCGCGGTGCCTCTTGAGGCCCAGCTTCGCTGGCGCCTGCGCCTTACCGCCATGCCGGCGGCCAGCCCTCTCCGGCAGGGCCCTGCCGCCCGCCCAGGCAGGCGACAGGAGGCCTCGGGGACCCGGGGGTGGCGGAGTGGTGGGCCACCTCGCAGCCCAGGGCGGGCGGGACGCTCCAGGCCCGTCGGCGCTTGGCGCCCCGCCGCAGATCCCGCTCGACGCTCACAGGGACGCGGCCCCGGAGGCTTCAGGGCCCGGCGGCCGCGGTCCCTTGGGCATCCCCCCCTGCCCGCCCACGCGGAGTTAGGCGCAGCCCGGCCACGGCCGGGCCGGCCCTCCGGCCGGGCAGCAGCTGGCCCGAAGCCACTGGGAGCCACCATGGAGTGGGCACGGCCCCTTAGCCCCAGCAAGGCCCCCCCTTGCCCCCACGCCGCCCGCCGAGCACAGGACCCCGGCCCTGGTGGCCGGCAGGCCCGGAGAAGCGGCCCCGGCCCCCGCCCCCGCTCCCGCCCCCGGCCGTGGCGAAACGGCGGAGGGGGGGCTTTTTCCGGAGGGAGCTGTGGAGAGACACACGGGCAGACAGGGGGCTGCGGCGCGGCTGGGCTCCGGTGGGGGCGGCCAAGTGCAGGTCGAGGGCCTCGCGGGCCGCACGGACGGCACCCCGGCCTGCGGCGGAGTCTGGGTCCGGGCCAGCCACCACGGGAGCGGCTGGGGTGGCGGCTGCCTTCCAGGGCCGCATTCTGGCCGCATGTCCAGCCAGCTCGGCGGGGAGCGATCCCTCCGGCGCGCTGTGTTGGGAGGGACGTGAGGAGGTGAGGCCTGCAGCGGTGCTCAGCGGGGGCGGAGGCGGCCTCGGCCGCGGGCCACTAAATGTCAAGGCGGAGCGGGAGGCAAAAAAGCCTACAGCACTCGGTATTCCCATGTGGTCTCCCATCCAGGTACGAAACAGGCCAGACCCTGATTAGCTTCCGAGATCAGACGAGGTGTGGTGCGTTCAGGGAGGTGTGGCCGTAGAATGCAGCGGGGGCCACGGTGTGCCTCTTGAGGCTTAGCTTCGCTGGTGCTGGCGACTTACCGCCAGCCCGGCAGCCAACCCTCTCCGGCGCGGCCCTGCCGTCCGCCCAGGCAAGCGACAGGAGGCCTCGAGGGCCCGGGGGTGGTGGAGTTGTGGGCGACTTCGCAGCTCAGGTCAGGCGGGACCCTCCAGGCCTGTAGGCGCTTGGCCCTCCGCCCCAGAGCCGCTCAACGCTCACAGGACTTGGCCCCGGAGGCTTAAGGGCCTGTGGCCCTCGGTCCCTTGTGCATTCCCCACCCTGTCAATCCACACAGTGCTAGGCGCAGCCCAGCCACGGCCTGGCCGGCCCGCCTGCCCAACGGCAGTTGGCCCGAAGCCACTGGGAGCCACCATTGAGCCGGCACGGCCCCTTAGACACAGCAACGCCACCCTTGCCCCCACGCCAACTGCCGAGCAAAGTTCCCGGCGCCTGGTGTCTAGCCAGCCCAGCGAACCGGTCCCAGCCCACGACCCCGCTCCCACTCTCGGCCGTGGCGAAGTGGCAAAGGGTGGGCTTTTTCCGGAGGGAGCTGTGGAGAGACACACGGGCAGACAGGGGGCTGCGGCGCGGCTGGGCTCCGGTGGGGGCGGCCAAGTGCAGGTCGAGGGCTTCGTGGGCCGCACGGACGGCACCCCGGCCTGCGGCGGAGTCTGGGTCCGGGCCAGCCACCACGGGAGCGGCTGGGGTGGCGGCTGCCTTCCAGGGCCGCCTTCTGGCCGCCTGGCCGGCCAGGCCGGCGCGGAGCGCCCCCTCTGGCGCGCTGTGGTGGGAGGGGCCGGAGGAGGTGGGGCCTGCAGCGCTGCCCGGCGGGGGCGGGGGCGGGGGCGGAGGCAGCGGCCTCGGCCTTGGCCTCGGCCTCGGCCTAGGCCGCGGGCGACTAAAGGAGAAGGCGGAGCGGGAGGCAAAAAGCCTACAGCACCCGGTATTCCCAGGCGGTCTCCCATCCAAGTACTAACCAGGCCCGACCCTGCTTAGCTTCCGAGATCAGACGAGATCGGGCGCGTTCAGGGTGGTATGGCCGTAGACGTTAAAAGGGGCCCGCGGAGTGCCTCTTGAGGCCCAGCTTCGCTGGCGCTTGCGCCTCCCCGCCAGCCCGGCGGCCAGCCCGCCCCGGCAGGGCCCCGCCGCCCGCCCAGGCAGGGCAACGGCGGCCTCGGGTACCAGGGGGGTGGCGGAGGGTTCGGCGACCTCCCAGCCCAGGGCGGGCGGGACCCACCAAACCGTTCGGCGCTTGGCGCCCCGCCCCAGATCCCGCACGTCGCTCACAGGGACGTGGCCCCGGAGGCTTCAGGGCCCGGGGCCCGCGGTCCCTTGGGCCTCCCCTCTGCCCGCCCACGCGGCGCTAGGCGCAGCCCAGCCGCAGCCCGGGCCGGCCCTCCTGCCCGACGGCAGTCGGCCCTTAACCCACTGGGAGCCACCATTGAGTCGGCACGGCCCCTTAGCCCCAGCAAGGCCACCCTTGCCCCCACGCCACCCGCCGAGCACAGGACCCGGCGCCTTGTGGCCGGCCGGCCCGGAGCACCGGCCCCGGCCCCCGCCCCCGCTCCCGCCCCCGGCCGTGGCGAAACGGCGGAGGGGGGGCTTTTTCCGGAGGGAGCTGTGGAGAGACACACCGGCAGATAGGTGGCTGCGCCGGGGCTGGGCGCTGGTGGGGGCGGCCAGGTGCAGGTCAAGGGGCTCGCGGGCCGCACGGCCGGCACCCGGGCCTGAGGCGGAGTCTGGGTTCAGGCCAGCCACCCCGGGAGCGGCTGGGATGCGGCTGCCTTCCAGGGCCGCCTTCTGGCCGCCTGGCCGGCCAGGCAGGCGGAGAGCGCCCCCTCTGGCGCGCTGTGGTGGGAGGGGCCGGAGGAGGTGGGGCCTGCAGCGGTGCCCGGCGGGGGCGGGGGCGGGGGCGGGGGCGGAGGCGGCGGGCGACTAAAGGAGAAGGCGGAGCGGGAGGCAAAAAGCCTACAGCACCCGGTATTCCCAGGCGGTCTCCCATCCAAGTACTAACCAGGCCCGACCCTGCTTAGCTTCCGAGATCAGACGAGATCGGGCGCGTTCAGGGTGGTATGGCCGTAGACGCAGGAGGGGCCCGCGCGGTGCCTCTTGAGGCCCAGCTTCGCTGGCGCCTGCGCCTTACCGCCATGCCGGCGGCCAGCCCTCTCCGGCAGGGCCCTGCCGCCCGCCCAGGCAGGCGACAGGAGGCCTCGGGGACCCGGGGGTGGCGGAGTGGTGGGCCACCTCGCAGCCCAGGGCGGGCGGGACGCTCCAGGCCCGTCGGCGCTTGGCGCCCCGCCGCAGATCCCGCTCGACGCTCACAGGGACGCGGCCCCGGAGGCTTCAGGGCCCGGCGGCCGCGGTCCCTTGGGCATCCCCCCCTGCCCGCCCACGCGGAGTTAGGCGCAGCCCGGCCACGGCCGGGCCGGCCCTCCGGCCGGGCAGCAGCTGGCCCGAAGCCACTGGGAGCCACCATGGAGTGGGCACGGCCCCTTAGCCCCAGCAAGGCCCCCCCTTGCCCCCACGCCGCCCGCCGAGCACAGGACCCCGGCCCTGGTGGCCGGCAGGCCCGGAGAAGCGGCCCCGGCCCCCGCCCCCGCTCCCGCCCCCGGCCGTGGCGAAACGGCGGAGGGGGGGCTTTTTCCGGAGGGAGCTGTGGAGAGACACACGGGCAGACAGGGGGCTGCGGCGCGGCTGGGCTCCGGTGGGGGCGGCCAAGTGCAGGTCGAGGGCCTCGCGGGCCGCACGGACGGCACCCCGGCCTGCGGCGGAGTCTGGGTCCGGGCCAGCCACCACGGGAGCGGCTGGGGTGGCGGCTGCCTTCCAGGGCCGCATTCTGGCCGCATGTCCAGCCAGCTCGGCGGGGAGCGATCCCTCCGGCGCGCTGTGTTGGGAGGGACGTGAGGAGGTGAGGCCTGCAGCGGTGCTCAGCGGGGGCGGAGGCGGCCTCGGCCGCGGGCCACTAAATGTCAAGGCGGAGCGGGAGGCAAAAAAGCCTACAGCACTCGGTATTCCCATGTGGTCTCCCATCCAGGTACGAAACAGGCCAGACCCTGATTAGCTTCCGAGATCAGACGAGGTGTGGTGCGTTCAGGGAGGTGTGGCCGTAGAATGCAGCGGGGGCCACGGTGTGCCTCTTGAGGCTTAGCTTCGCTGGTGCTGGCGACTTACCGCCAGCCCGGCAGCCAACCCTCTCCGGCGCGGCCCTGCCGTCCGCCCAGGCAAGCGACAGGAGGCCTCGAGGGCCCGGGGGTGGTGGAGTTGTGGGCGACTTCGCAGCTCAGGTCAGGCGGGACCCTCCAGGCCTGTAGGCGCTTGGCCCTCCGCCCCAGAGCCGCTCAACGCTCACAGGACTTGGCCCCGGAGGCTTAAGGGCCTGTGGCCCTCGGTCCCTTGTGCATTCCCCACCCTGTCAATCCACACAGTGCTAGGCGCAGCCCAGCCACGGCCTGGCCGGCCCGCCTGCCCAACGGCAGTTGGCCCGAAGCCACTGGGAGCCACCATTGAGCCGGCACGGCCCCTTAGACACAGCAACGCCACCCTTGCCCCCACGCCAACTGCCGAGCAAAGTTCCCGGCGCCTGGTGTCTAGCCAGCCCAGCGAACCGGTCCCAGCCCACGACCCCGCTCCCACTCTCGGCCGTGGCGAAGTGGCAAAGGGTGGGCTTTTTCCGGAGGGAGCTGTGGAGAGACACACGGGCAGACAGGGGGCTGCGGCGCGGCTGGGCTCCGGTGGGGGCGGCCAAGTGCAGGTCGAGGGCTTCGTGGGCCGCACGGACGGCACCCCGGCCTGCGGCGGAGTCTGGGTCCGGGCCAGCCACCACGGGAGCGGCTGGGGTGGCGGCTGCCTTCCAGGGCCGCCTTCTGGCCGCCTGGCCGGCCAGGCCGGCGCGGAGCGCCCCCTCTGGCGCGCTGTGGTGGGAGGGGCCGGAGGAGGTGGGGCCTGCAGCGCTGCCCGGCGGGGGCGGGGGCGGGGGCGGAGGCAGCGGCCTCGGCCTTGGCCTCGGCCTCGGCCTAGGCCGCGGGCGACTAAAGGAGAAGGCGGAGCGGGAGGCAAAAAGCCTACAGCACCCGGTATTCCCAGGCGGTCTCCCATCCAAGTACTAACCAGGCCCGACCCTGCTTAGCTTCCGAGATCAGACGAGATCGGGCGCGTTCAGGGTGGTATGGCCGTAGACGTTAAAAGGGGCCCGCGGAGTGCCTCTTGAGGCCCAGCTTCGCTGGCGCTTGCGCCTCCCCGCCAGCCCGGCGGCCAGCCCGCCCCGGCAGGGCCCCGCCGCCCGCCCAGGCAGGGCAACGGCGGCCTCGGGTACCAGGGGGGTGGCGGAGGGTTCGGCGACCTCCCAGCCCAGGGCGGGCGGGACCCACCAAACCGTTCGGCGCTTGGCGCCCCGCCCCAGATCCCGCACGTCGCTCACAGGGACGTGGCCCCGGAGGCTTCAGGGCCCGGGGCCCGCGGTCCCTTGGGCCTCCCCTCTGCCCGCCCACGCGGCGCTAGGCGCAGCCCAGCCGCAGCCCGGGCCGGCCCTCCTGCCCGACGGCAGTCGGCCCTTAACCCACTGGGAGCCACCATTGAGTCGGCACGGCCCCTTAGCCCCAGCAAGGCCACCCTTGCCCCCACGCCACCCGCCGAGCACAGGACCCGGCGCCTTGTGGCCGGCCGGCCCGGAGCACCGGCCCCGGCCCCCGCCCCCGCTCCCGCCCCCGGCTGTGGCGAAACGGCGGAGGGGGGGCTTTTTCCGGAGGGAGCTGTGGAGAGACACACCGGCAGATAGGTGGCTGCGCCGGGGCTGGGCGCTGGTGGGGGCGGCCAGGTGCAGGTCAAGGGGCTCGCGGGCCGCACGGCCGGCACCCGGGCCTGAGGCGGAGTCTGGGTTCAGGCCAGCCACCCCGGGAGCGGCTGGGATGCGGCTGCCTTCCAGGGCCGCCTTCTGGCCGCCTGGCCGGCCAGGCAGGCGGAGAGCGCCCCCTCTGGCGCGCTGTGGTGGGAGGGGCCGGAGGAGGTGGGGCCTGCAGCGGTGCCCGGCGGGGGCGGGGGCGGGGGCGGGGGCGGAGGCGGCGGGCGACTAAAGGAGAAGGCGGAGCGGGAGGCAAAAAGCCTACAGCACCCGGTATTCCCAGGCGGTCTCCCATCCAAGTACTAACCAGGCCCGACCCTGCTTAGCTTCCGAGATCAGACGAGATCGGGCGCGTTCAGGGTGGTATGGCCGTAGACGCAGGAGGGGCCCGCGCGGTGCCTCTTGAGGCCCAGCTTCGCTGGCGCCTGCGCCTTACCGCCATGCCGGCGGCCAGCCCTCTCCGGCAGGGCCCTGCCGCCCGCCCAGGCAGGCGACAGGAGGCCTCGGGGACCCGGGGGTGGCGGAGTGGTGGGCCACCTCGCAGCCCAGGGCGGGCGGGACGCTCCAGGCCCGTCGGCGCTTGGCGCCCCGCCGCAGATCCCGCTCGACGCTCACAGGGACGCGGCCCCGGAGGCTTCAGGGCCCGGCGGCCGCGGTCCCTTGGGCATCCCCCCCTGCCCGCCCACGCGGAGTTAGGCGCAGCCCGGCCACGGCCGGGCCGGCCCTCCGGCCGGGCAGCAGCTGGCCCGAAGCCACTGGGAGCCACCATGGAGTGGGCACGGCCCCTTAGCCCCAGCAAGGCCCCCCCTTGCCCCCACGCCGCCCGCCGAGCACAGGACCCCGGCCCTGGTGGCCGGCAGGCCCGGAGAAGCGGCCCCGGCCCCCGCCCCCGCTCCCGCCCCCGGCCGTGGCGAAACGGCGGAGGGGGGGCTTTTTCCGGAGGGAGCTGTGGAGAGACACACGGGCAGACAGGGGGCTGCGGCGCGGCTGGGCTCCGGTGGGGGCGGCCAAGTGCAGGTCGAGGGCCTCGCGGGCCGCACGGACGGCACCCCGGCCTGCGGCGGAGTCTGGGTCCGGGCCAGCCACCACGGGAGCGGCTGGGGTGGCGGCTGCCTTCCAGGGCCGCATTCTGGCCGCATGTCCAGCCAGCTCGGCGGGGAGCGATCCCTCCGGCGCGCTGTGTTGGGAGGGACGTGAGGAGGTGAGGCCTGCAGCGGTGCTCAGCGGGGGCGGAGGCGGCCTCGGCCGCGGGCCACTAAATGTCAAGGCGGAGCGGGAGGCAAAAAAGCCTACAGCACTCGGTATTCCCATGTGGTCTCCCATCCAGGTACGAAACAGGCCAGACCCTGATTAGCTTCCGAGATCAGACGAGGTGTGGTGCGTTCAGGGAGGTGTGGCCGTAGAATGCAGCGGGGGCCACGGTGTGCCTCTTGAGGCTTAGCTTCGCTGGTGCTGGCGACTTACCGCCAGCCCGGCAGCCAACCCTCTCCGGCGCGGCCCTGCCGTCCGCCCAGGCAAGCGACAGGAGGCCTCGAGGGCCCGGGGGTGGTGGAGTTGTGGGCGACTTCGCAGCTCAGGTCAGGCGGGACCCTCCAGGCCTGTAGGCGCTTGGCCCTCCGCCCCAGAGCCGCTCAACGCTCACAGGACTTGGCCCCGGAGGCTTAAGGGCCTGTGGCCCTCGGTCCCTTGTGCATTCCCCACCCTGTCAATCCACACAGTGCTAGGCGCAGCCCAGCCACGGCCTGGCCGGCCCGCCTGCCCAACGGCAGTTGGCCCGAAGCCACTGGGAGCCACCATTGAGCCGGCACGGCCCCTTAGACACAGCAACGCCACCCTTGCCCCCACGCCAACTGCCGAGCAAAGTTCCCGGCGCCTGGTGTCTAGCCAGCCCAGCGAACCGGTCCCAGCCCACGACCCCGCTCCCACTCTCGGCCGTGGCGAAGTGGCAAAGGGTGGGCTTTTTCCGGAGGGAGCTGTGGAGAGACACACGGGCAGACAGGGGGCTGCGGCGCGGCTGGGCTCCGGTGGGGGCGGCCAAGTGCAGGTCGAGGGCTTCGTGGGCCGCACGGACGGCACCCCGGCCTGCGGCGGAGTCTGGGTCCGGGCCAGCCACCACGGGAGCGGCTGGGGTGGCGGCTGCCTTCCAGGGCCGCCTTCTGGCCGCCTGGCCGGCCAGGCCGGCGCGGAGCGCCCCCTCTGGCGCGCTGTGGTGGGAGGGGCCGGAGGAGGTGGGGCCTGCAGCGCTGCCCGGCGGGGGCGGGGGCGGGGGCGGAGGCAGCGGCCTCGGCCTTGGCCTCGGCCTCGGCCTAGGCCGCGGGCGACTAAAGGAGAAGGCGGAGCGGGAGGCAAAAAGCCTACAGCACCCGGTATTCCCAGGCGGTCTCCCATCCAAGTACTAACCAGGCCCGACCCTGCTTAGCTTCCGAGATCAGACGAGATCGGGCGCGTTCAGGGTGGTATGGCCGTAGACGTTAAAAGGGGCCCGCGGAGTGCCTCTTGAGGCCCAGCTTCGCTGGCGCTTGCGCCTCCCCGCCAGCCCGGCGGCCAGCCCGCCCCGGCAGGGCCCCGCCGCCCGCCCAGGCAGGGCAACGGCGGCCTCGGGTACCAGGGGGGTGGCGGAGGGTTCGGCGACCTCCCAGCCCAGGGCGGGCGGGACCCACCAAACCGTTCGGCGCTTGGCGCCCCGCCCCAGATCCCGCACGTCGCTCACAGGGACGTGGCCCCGGAGGCTTCAGGGCCCGGGGCCCGCGGTCCCTTGGGCCTCCCCTCTGCCCGCCCACGCGGCGCTAGGCGCAGCCCAGCCGCAGCCCGGGCCGGCCCTCCTGCCCGACGGCAGTCGGCCCTTAACCCACTGGGAGCCACCATTGAGTCGGCACGGCCCCTTAGCCCCAGCAAGGCCACCCTTGCCCCCACGCCACCCGCCGAGCACAGGACCCGGCGCCTTGTGGCCGGCCGGCCCGGAGCACCGGCCCCGGCCCCCGCCCCCGCTCCCGCCCCCGGCCGTGGCGAAACGGCGGAGGGGGGGGCTTTTTCCGGAGGGAGCTGTGGAGAGACACACGGGCAGACAGGGGGCTGCGGCGCGGCTGGGCTCCGGTGGGGGCGGCCAAGTGCAGGTCGAGGGCCTCGCGGGCCGCACGGACGGCACCCCGGCCTGCGGCGGAGTCTGGGTCCGGGCCAGCCACCACGGGAGCGGCTGGGGTGGCGGCTGCCTTCCAGGGCCGCATTCTGGCCGCATGTCCAGCCAGCTCGGCGGGGAGCGATCCCTCCGGCGCGCTGTGTTGGGAGGGACGTGAGGAGGTGAGGCCTGCAGCGGTGCTCAGCGGGGGCGGAGGCGGCCTCGGCCGCGGGCCACTAAATGTCAAGGCGGAGCGGGAGGCAAAAAAGCCTACAGCACTCGGTATTCCCATGTGGTCTCCCATCCAGGTACGAAACAGGCCAGACCCTGATTAGCTTCCGAGATCAGACGAGGTGTGGTGCGTTCAGGGAGGTGTGGCCGTAGAATGCAGCGGGGGCCACGGTGTGCCTCTTGAGGCTTAGCTTCGCTGGTGCTGGCGACTTACCGCCAGCCCGGCAGCCAACCCTCTCCGGCGCGGCCCTGCCGTCCGCCCAGGCAAGCGACAGGAGGCCTCGAGGGCCCGGGGGTGGTGGAGTTGTGGGCGACTTCGCAGCTCAGGTCAGGCGGGACCCTCCAGGCCTGTAGGCGCTTGGCCCTCCGCCCCAGAGCCGCTCAACGCTCACAGGACTTGGCCCTGGAGGCTTAAGGGCCTGTGGCCCTCGGTCCCTTGTGCATTCCCCATCCTGTCAATCCACACAGTGCTAGGCGCAGCCCAGCCACGGCCTGGCCGGCCCGCCTGCCCAACGGCAGTTGGCCCGAAGCCACTGGGAGCCACCATTGAGCCGGCACGGCCCCTTAGACACAGCAACGCCACCCTTGCCCCCACGCCAACTGCCGAGCAAAGTTCCCGGCGCCTGGTGTCTAGCCAGCCCAGCGAACCGGTCCCAGCCCACGACCCCGCTCCCACTCTCGGCCGTGGCGAAGTGGCAAAGGGTGGGCTTTTTCCGGAGGGAGCTGTGGAGAGACACACGGGCAGACAGGGGGCTGCGGCGCGGCTGGGCTCCGGTGGGGGCGGCCAAGTGCAGGTCGAGGGCTTCGTGGGCCGCACGGACGGCACCCCGGCCTGCGGCGGAGTCTGGGTCCGGGCCAGCCACCACGGGAGCGGCTGGGGTGGCGGCTGCCTTCCAGGGCCGCCTTCTGGCCGCCTGGCCGGCCAGGCCGGCGCGGAGCGCCCCCTCTGGCGCGCTGTGGTGGGAGGGGCCGGAGGAGGTGGGGCCTGCAGCGCTGCCCGGCGGGGGCGGGGGCGGGGGCGGGGGCGGAGGCAGCGGCCTCGGCCTTGGCCTCGGCCTCGGCCTAGGCCGCGGGCGACTAAAGGAGAAGGCGGAGCGGGAGGCAAAAAGCCTACAGCACCCGGTATTCCCAGGCGGTCTCCCATCCAAGTACTAACCAGGCCCGACCCTGCTTAGCTTCCGAGATCAGACGAGATCGGGCGCGTTCAGGGTGGTATGGCCGTAGACGTTAAAAGGGGCCCGCGGAGTGCCTCTTGAGGCCCAGCTTCGCTGGCGCTTGCGCCTCCCCGCCAGCCCGGCGGCCAGCCCGCCCCGGCAGGGCCCCGCCGCCCGCCCAGGCAGGGCAACGGCGGCCTCGGGTACCAGGGGGGTGGCGGAGGGTTCGGCGACCTCCCAGCCCAGGGCGGGCGGGACCCACCAAACCGTTCGGCGCTTGGCGCCCCGCCCCAGATCCCGCACGTCGCTCACAGGGACGTGGCCCCGGAGGCTTCAGGGCCCGGGGCCCGCGGTCCCTTGGGCCTCCCCTCTGCCCGCCCACGCGGCGCTAGGCGCAGCCCAGCCGCAGCCCGGGCCGGCCCTCCTGCCCGACGGCAGTCGGCCCTTAACCCACTGGGAGCCACCATTGAGTCGGCACGGCCCCTTAGCCCCAGCAAGGCCACCCTTGCCCCCACGCCACCCGCCGAGCACAGGACCCGGCGCCTTGTGGCCGGCCGGCCCGGAGCACCGGCCCCGGCCCCCGCCCCCGCTCCCGCCCCCGGCCGTGGCGAAACGGCGGAGGGGGGGCTTTTTCCGGAGGGAGCTGTGGAGAGACACACCGGCAGATAGGTGGCTGCGCCGGGGCTGGGCGCTGGTGGGGGCGGCCAGGTGCAGGTCAAGGGGCTCGCGGGCCGCACGGCCGGCACCCGGGCCTGAGGCGGAGTCTGGGTTCAGGCCAGCCACCCCGGGAGCGGCTGGGATGCGGCTGCCTTCCAGGGCCGCCTTCTGGCCGCCTGGCCGGCCAGGCAGGCGGAGAGCGCCCCCTCTGGCGCGCTGTGGTGGGAGGGGCCGGAGGAGGTGGGGCCTGCAGCGGTGCCCGGCGGGGGCGGGGGCGGGGGCGGGGGCGGAGGCGGCGGGCGACTAAAGGAGAAGGCGGAGCGGGAGGCAAAAAGCCTACAGCACCCGGTATTCCCAGGCGGTCTCCCATCCAAGTACTAACCAGGCCCGACCCTGCTTAGCTTCCGAGATCAGACGAGATCGGGCGCGTTCAGGGTGGTATGGCCGTAGACGCAGGAGGGGCCCGCGCGGTGCCTCTTGAGGCCCAGCTTCGCTGGCGCCTGCGCCTTACCGCCATGCCGGCGGCCAGCCCTCTCCGGCAGGGCCCTGCCGCCCGCCCAGGCAGGCGACAGGAGGCCTCGGGGACCCGGGGGTGGCGGAGTGGTGGGCCACCTCGCAGCCCAGGGCGGGCGGGACGCTCCAGGCCCGTCGGCGCTTGGCGCCCCGCCGCAGATCCCGCTCGACGCTCACAGGGACGCGGCCCCGGAGGCTTCAGGGCCCGGCGGCCGCGGTCCCTTGGGCATCCCCCCCTGCCCGCCCACGCGGAGTTAGGCGCAGCCCGGCCACGGCCGGGCCGGCCCTCCGGCCGGGCAGCAGCTGGCCCGAAGCCACTGGGAGCCACCATGGAGTGGGCACGGCCCCTTAGCCCCAGCAAGGCCCCCCCTTGCCCCCACGCCGCCCGCCGAGCACAGGACCCCGGCCCTGGTGGCCGGCAGGCCCGGAGAAGCGGCCCCGGCCCCCGCCCCCGCTCCCGCCCCCGGCCGTGGCGAAACGGCGGAGGGGGGGCTTTTTCCGGAGGGAGCTGTGGAGAGACACACGGGCAGACAGGGGGCTGCGGCGCGGCTGGGCTCCGGTGGGGGCGGCCAAGTGCAGGTCGAGGGCCTCGCGGGCCGCACGGACGGCACCCCGGCCTGCGGCGGAGTCTGGGTCCGGGCCAGCCACCACGGGAGCGGCTGGGGTGGCGGCTGCCTTCCAGGGCCGCATTCTGGCCGCATGTCCAGCCAGCTCGGCGGGGAGCGATCCCTCCGGCGCGCTGTGTTGGGAGGGACGTGAGGAGGTGAGGCCTGCAGCGGTGCTCAGCGGGGGCGGAGGCGGCCTCGGCCGCGGGCCACTAAATGTCAAGGCGGAGCGGGAGGCAAAAAAGCCTACAGCACTCGGTATTCCCATGTGGTCTCCCATCCAGGTACGAAACAGGCCAGACCCTGATTAGCTTCCGAGATCAGACGAGGTGTGGTGCGTTCAGGGAGGTGTGGCCGTAGAATGCAGCGGGGGCCACGGTGTGCCTCTTGAGGCTTAGCTTCGCTGGTGCTGGCGACTTACCGCCAGCCCGGCAGCCAACCCTCTCCGGCGCGGCCCTGCCGTCCGCCCAGGCAAGCGACAGGAGGCCTCGAGGGCCCGGGGGTGGTGGAGTTGTGGGCGACTTCGCAGCTCAGGTCAGGCGGGACCCTCCAGGCCTGTAGGCGCTTGGCCCTCCGCCCCAGAGCCGCTCAACGCTCACAGGACTTGGCCCCGGAGGCTTAAGGGCCTGTGGCCCTCGGTCCCTTGTGCATTCCCCACCCTGTCAATCCACACAGTGCTAGGCGCAGCCCAGCCACGGCCTGGCCGGCCCGCCTGCCCAACGGCAGTTGGCCCGAAGCCACTGGGAGCCACCATTGAGCCGGCACGGCCCCTTAGACACAGCAACGCCACCCTTGCCCCCACGCCAACTGCCGAGCAAAGTTCCCGGCGCCTGGTGTCTAGCCAGCCCAGCGAACCGGTCCCAGCCCACGACCCCGCTCCCACTCTCGGCCGTGGCGAAGTGGCAAAGGGTGGGCTTTTTCCGGAGGGAGCTGTGGAGAGACACACGGGCAGACAGGGGGCTGCGGCGCGGCTGGGCTCCGGTGGGGGCGGCCAAGTGCAGGTCGAGGGCTTCGTGGGCCGCACGGACGGCACCCCGGCCTGCGGCGGAGTCTGGGTCCGGGCCAGCCACCACGGGAGCGGCTGGGGTGGCGGCTGCCTTCCAGGGCCGCCTTCTGGCCGCCTGGCCGGCCAGGCCGGCGCGGAGCGCCCCCTCTGGCGCGCTGTGGTGGGAGGGGCCGGAGGAGGTGGGGCCTGCAGCGCTGCCCGGCGGGGGCGGGGGCGGGGGCGGGGGCGGAGGCAGCGGCCTCGGCCTTGGCCTCGGCCTCGGCCTAGGCCGCGGGCGACTAAAGGAGAAGGCGGAGCGGGAGGCAAAAAGCCTACAGCACCCGGTATTCCCAGGCGGTCTCCCATCCAAGTACTAACCAGGCCCGACCCTGCTTAGCTTCCGAGATCAGACGAGATCGGGCGCGTTCAGGGTGGTATGGCCGTAGACGTTAAAAGGGGCCCGCGGAGTGCCTCTTGAGGCCCAGCTTCGCTGGCGCTTGCGCCTCCCCGCCAGCCCGGCGGCCAGCCCGCCCCGGCAGGGCCCCGCCGCCCGCCCAGGCAGGGCAACGGCGGCCTCGGGTACCAGGGGGGTGGCGGAGGGTTCGGCGACCTCCCAGCCCAGGGCGGGCGGGACCCACCAAACCGTTCGGCGCTTGGCGCCCCGCCCCAGATCCCGCACGTCGCTCACAGGGACGTGGCCCCGGAGGCTTCAGGGCCCGGGGCCCGCGGTCCCTTGGGCCTCCCCTCTGCCCGCCCACGCGGCGCTAGGCGCAGCCCAGCCGCAGCCCGGGCCGGCCCTCCTGCCCGACGGCAGTCGGCCCTTAACCCACTGGGAGCCACCATTGAGTCGGCACGGCCCCTTAGCCCCAGCAAGGCCACCCTTGCCCCCACGCCACCCGCCGAGCACAGGACCCGGCGCCTTGTGGCCGGCCGGCCCGGAGCACCGGCCCCGGCCCCCGCCCCCGCTCCCGCCCCCGGCCGTGGCGAAACGGCGGAGGGGGGGCTTTTTCCGGAGGGAGCTGTGGAGAGACACACCGGCAGATAGGTGGCTGCGCCGGGGCTGGGCGCTGGTGGGGGCGGCCAGGTGCAGGTCAAGGGGCTCGCGGGCCGCACGGCCGGCACCCGGGCCTGAGGCGGAGTCTGGGTTCAGGCCAGCCACCCCGGGAGCGGCTGGGATGCGGCTGCCTTCCAGGGCCGCCTTCTGGCCGCCTGGCCGGCCAGGCAGGCGGAGAGCGCCCCCTCTGGCGCGCTGTGGTGGGAGGGGCCGGAGGAGGTGGGGCCTGCAGCGGTGCCCGGCGGGGGCGGGGGCGGGGGCGGGGGCGGAGGCGGCGGGCGACTAAAGGAGAAGGCGGAGCGGGAGGCAAAAAGCCTACAGCACCCGGTATTCCCAGGCGGTCTCCCATCCAAGTACTAACCAGGCCCGACCCTGCTTAGCTTCCGAGATCAGACGAGATCGGGCGCGTTCAGGGTGGTATGGCCGTAGACGCAGGAGGGGCCCGCGCGGTGCCTCTTGAGGCCCAGCTTCGCTGGCGCCTGCGCCTTACCGCCATGCCGGCGGCCAGCCCTCTCCGGCAGGGCCCTGCCGCCCGCCCAGGCAGGCGACAGGAGGCCTCGGGGACCCGGGGGTGGCGGAGTGGTGGGCCACCTCGCAGCCCAGGGCGGGCGGGACGCTCCAGGCCCGTCGGCGCTTGGCGCCCCGCCGCAGATCCCGCTCGACGCTCACAGGGACGCGGCCCCGGAGGCTTCAGGGCCCGGCGGCCGCGGTCCCTTGGGCATCCCCCCCTGCCCGCCCACGCGGAGTTAGGCGCAGCCCGGCCACGGCCGGGCCGGCCCTCCGGCCGGGCAGCAGCTGGCCCGAAGCCACTGGGAGCCACCATGGAGTGGGCACGGCCCCTTAGCCCCAGCAAGGCCCCCCCTTGCCCCCACGCCGCCCGCCGAGCACAGGACCCCGGCCCTGGTGGCCGGCAGGCCCGGAGAAGCGGCCCCGGCCCCCGCCCCCGCTCCCGCCCCCGGCCGTGGCGAAACGGCGGAGCGGAGGGGGGGGCTTTTTCCGGAGGGAGCTGTGGAGAGACACACGGGCAGACAGGGGGCTGCGGCGCGGCTGGGCTCCGGTGGGGGCGGCCAAGTGCAGGTCGAGGGCCTCGCGGGCCGCACGGACGGCACCCCGGCCTGCGGCGGAGTCTGGGTCCGGGCCAGCCACCACGGGAGCGGCTGGGGTGGCGGCTGCCTTCCAGGGCCGCATTCTGGCCGCATGTCCAGCCAGCTCGGCGGGGAGCGATCCCTCCGGCGCGCTGTGTTGGGAGGGACGTGAGGAGGTGAGGCCTGCAGCGGTGCTCAGCGGGGGCGGAGGCGGCCTCGGCCGCGGGCCACTAAATGTCAAGGCGGAGCGGGAGGCAAAAAAGCCTACAGCACTCGGTATTCCCATGTGGTCTCCCATCCAGGTACGAAACAGGCCAGACCCTGATTAGCTTCCGAGATCAGACGAGGTGTGGTGCGTTCAGGGAGGTGTGGCCGTAGAATGCAGCGGGGGCCACGGTGTGCCTCTTGAGGCTTAGCTTCGCTGGTGCTGGCGACTTACCGCCAGCCCGGCAGCCAACCCTCTCCGGCGCGGCCCTGCCGTCCGCCCAGGCAAGCGACAGGAGGCCTCGAGGGCCCGGGGGTGGTGGAGTTGTGGGCGACTTCGCAGCTCAGGTCAGGCGGGACCCTCCAGGCCTGTAGGCGCTTGGCCCTCCGCCCCAGAGCCGCTCAACGCTCACAGGACTTGGCCCCGGAGGCTTAAGGGCCTGTGGCCCTCGGTCCCTTGTGCATTCCCCACCCTGTCAATCCACACAGTGCTAGGCGCAGCCCAGCCACGGCCTGGCCGGCCCGCCTGCCCAACGGCAGTTGGCCCGAAGCCACTGGGAGCCACCATTGAGCCGGCACGGCCCCTTAGACACAGCAACGCCACCCTTGCCCCCACGCCAACTGCCGAGCAAAGTTCCCGGCGCCTGGTGTCTAGCCAGCCCAGCGAACCGGTCCCAGCCCACGACCCCGCTCCCACTCTCGGCCGTGGCGAAGTGGCAAAGGGTGGGCTTTTTCCGGAGGGAGCTGTGGAGAGACACACGGGCAGACAGGGGGCTGCGGCGCGGCTGGGCTCCGGTGGGGGCGGCCAAGTGCAGGTCGAGGGCTTCGTGGGCCGCACGGACGGCACCCCGGCCTGCGGCGGAGTCTGGGTCCGGGCCAGCCACCACGGGAGCGGCTGGGGTGGCGGCTGCCTTCCAGGGCCGCCTTCTGGCCGCCTGGCCGGCCAGGCCGGCGCGGAGCGCCCCCTCTGGCGCGCTGTGGTGGGAGGGGCCGGAGGAGGTGGGGCCTGCAGCGCTGCCCGGCGGGGGCGGGGGCGGGGGCGGAGGCAGCGGCCTCGGCCTTGGCCTCGGCCTCGGCCTAGGCCGCGGGCGACTAAAGGAGAAGGCGGAGCGGGAGGCAAAAAGCCTACAGCACCCGGTATTCCCAGGCGGTCTCCCATCCAAGTACTAACCAGGCCCGACCCTGCTTAGCTTCCGAGATCAGACGAGATCGGGCGCGTTCAGGGTGGTATGGCCGTAGACGTTAAAAGGGGCCCGCGGAGTGCCTCTTGAGGCCCAGCTTCGCTGGCGCTTGCGCCTCCCCGCCAGCCCGGCGGCCAGCCCGCCCCGGCAGGGCCCCGCCGCCCGCCCAGGCAGGGCAACGGCGGCCTCGGGTACCAGGGGGGTGGCGGAGGGTTCGGCGACCTCCCAGCCCAGGGCGGGCGGGACCCACCAAACCGTTCGGCGCTTGGCGCCCCGCCCCAGATCCCGCACGTCGCTCACAGGGACGTGGCCCCGGAGGCTTCAGGGCCCGGGGCCCGCGGTCCCTTGGGCCTCCCCTCTGCCCGCCCACGCGGCGCTAGGCGCAGCCCAGCCGCAGCCCGGGCCGGCCCTCCTGCCCGACGGCAGTCGGCCCTTAACCCACTGGGAGCCACCATTGAGTCGGCACGGCCCCTTAGCCCCAGCAAGGCCACCCTTGCCCCCACGCCACCCGCCGAGCACAGGACCCGGCGCCTTGTGGCCGGCCGGCCCGGAGCACCGGCCCCGGCCCCCGCCCCCGCTCCCGCCCCCGGCCGTGGCGAAACGGCGGAGGGGGGGCTTTTTCCGGAGGGAGCTGTGGAGAGACACACCGGCAGATAGGTGGCTGCGCCGGGGCTGGGCGCTGGTGGGGGCGGCCAGGTGCAGGTCAAGGGGCTCGCGGGCCGCACGGCCGGCACCCGGGCCTGAGGCGGAGTCTGGGTTCAGGCCAGCCACCCCGGGAGCGGCTGGGATGCGGCTGCCTTCCAGGGCCGCCTTCTGGCCGCCTGGCCGGCCAGGCAGGCGGAGAGCGCCCCCTCTGGCGCGCTGTGGTGGGAGGGGCCGGAGGAGGTGGGGCCTGCAGCGGTGCCCGGCGGGGGCGGGGGCGGGGGCGGGGGCGGAGGCGGCGGGCGACTAAAGGAGAAGGCGGAGCGGGAGGCAAAAAGCCTACAGCACCCGGTATTCCCAGGCGGTCTCCCATCCAAGTACTAACCAGGCCCGACCCTGCTTAGCTTCCGAGATCAGACGAGATCGGGCGCGTTCAGGGTGGTATGGCCGTAGACGCAGGAGGGGCCCGCGCGGTGCCTCTTGAGGCCCAGCTTCGCTGGCGCCTGCGCCTTACCGCCATGCCGGCGGCCAGCCCTCTCCGGCAGGGCCCTGCCGCCCGCCCAGGCAGGCGACAGGAGGCCTCGGGGACCCGGGGGTGGCGGAGTGGTGGGCCACCTCGCAGCCCAGGGCGGGCGGGACGCTCCAGGCCCGTCGGCGCTTGGCGCCCCGCCGCAGATCCCGCTCGACGCTCACAGGGACGCGGCCCCGGAGGCTTCAGGGCCCGGCGGCCGCGGTCCCTTGGGCATCCCCCCCTGCCCGCCCACGCGGAGTTAGGCGCAGCCCGGCCACGGCCGGGCCGGCCCTCCGGCCGGGCAGCAGCTGGCCCGAAGCCACTGGGAGCCACCATGGAGTGGGCACGGCCCCTTAGCCCCAGCAAGGCCCCCCCTTGCCCCCACGCCGCCCGCCGAGCACAGGACCCCGGCCCTGGTGGCCGGCAGGCCCGGAGAAGCGGCCCCGGCCCCCGCCCCCGCTCCCGCCCCCGGCCGTGGCGAAACGGCGGAGGGGGGGCTTTTTCCGGAGGGAGCTGTGGAGAGACACACGGGCAGACAGGGGGCTGCGGCGCGGCTGGGCTCCGGTGGGGGCGGCCAAGTGCAGGTCGAGGGCCTCGCGGGCCGCACGGACGGCACCCCGGCCTGCGGCGGAGTCTGGGTCCGGGCCAGCCACCACGGGAGCGGCTGGGGTGGCGGCTGCCTTCCAGGGCCGCATTCTGGCCGCATGTCCAGCCAGCTCGGCGGGGAGCGATCCCTCCGGCGCGCTGTGTTGGGAGGGACGTGAGGAGGTGAGGCCTGCAGCGGTGCTCAGCGGGGGCGGAGGCGGCCTCGGCCGCGGGCCACTAAATGTCAAGGCGGAGCGGGAGGCAAAAAAGCCTACAGCACTCGGTATTCCCATGTGGTCTCCCATCCAGGTACGAAACAGGCCAGACCCTGATTAGCTTCCGAGATCAGACGAGGTGTGGTGCGTTCAGGGAGGTGTGGCCGTAGAATGCAGCGGGGGCCACGGTGTGCCTCTTGAGGCTTAGCTTCGCTGGTGCTGGCGACTTACCGCCAGCCCGGCAGCCAACCCTCTCCGGCGCGGCCCTGCCGTCCGCCCAGGCAAGCGACAGGAGGCCTCGAGGGCCCGGGGGTGGTGGAGTTGTGGGCGACTTCGCAGCTCAGGTCAGGCGGGACCCTCCAGGCCTGTAGGCGCTTGGCCCTCCGCCCCAGAGCCGCTCAACGCTCACAGGACTTGGCCCCGGAGGCTTAAGGGCCTGTGGCCCTCGGTCCCTTGTGCATTCCCCACCCTGTCAATCCACACAGTGCTAGGCGCAGCCCAGCCACGGCCTGGCCGGCCCGCCTGCCCAACGGCAGTTGGCCCGAAGCCACTGGGAGCCACCATTGAGCCGGCACGGCCCCTTAGACACAGCAACGCCACCCTTGCCCCCACGCCAACTGCCGAGCAAAGTTCCCGGCGCCTGGTGTCTAGCCAGCCCAGCGAACCGGTCCCAGCCCACGACCCCGCTCCCACTCTCGGCCGTGGCGAAGTGGCAAAGGGTGGGCTTTTTCCGGAGGGAGCTGTGGAGAGACACACGGGCAGACAGGGGGCTGCGGCGCGGCTGGGCTCCGGTGGGGGCGGCCAAGTGCAGGTCGAGGGCTTCGTGGGCCGCACGGACGGCACCCCGGCCTGCGGCGGAGTCTGGGTCCGGGCCAGCCACCACGGGAGCGGCTGGGGTGGCGGCTGCCTTCCAGGGCCGCCTTCTGGCCGCCTGGCCGGCCAGGCCGGCGCGGAGCGCCCCCTCTGGCGCGCTGTGGTGGGAGGGGCCGGAGGAGGTGGGGCCTGCAGCGCTGCCCGGCGGGGGCGGGGGCGGGGGCGGGGGCGGAGGCAGCGGCCTCGGCCTTGGCCTCGGCCTCGGCCTAGGCCGCGGGCGACTAAAGGAGAAGGCGGAGCGGGAGGCAAAAAGCCTACAGCACCCGGTATTCCCAGGCGGTCTCCCATCCAAGTACTAACCAGGCCCGACCCTGCTTAGCTTCCGAGATCAGACGAGATCGGGCGCGTTCAGGGTGGTATGGCCGTAGACGTTAAAAGGGGCCCGCGGAGTGCCTCTTGAGGCCCAGCTTCGCTGGCGCTTGCGCCTCCCCGCCAGCCCGGCGGCCAGCCCGCCCCGGCAGGGCCCCGCCGCCCGCCCAGGCAGGGCAACGGCGGCCTCGGGTACCAGGGGGGTGGCGGAGGGTTCGGCGACCTCCCAGCCCAGGGCGGGCGGGACCCACCAAACCGTTCGGCGCTTGGCGCCCCGCCCCAGATCCCGCACGTCGCTCACAGGGACGTGGCCCCGGAGGCTTCAGGGCCCGGGGCCCGCGGTCCCTTGGGCCTCCCCTCTGCCCGCCCACGCGGCGCTAGGCGCAGCCCAGCCGCAGCCCGGGCCGGCCCTCCTGCCCGACGGCAGTCGGCCCTTAACCCACTGGGAGCCACCATTGAGTCGGCACGGCCCCTTAGCCCCAGCAAGGCCACCCTTGCCCCCACGCCACCCGCCGAGCACAGGACCCGGCGCCTTGTGGCCGGCCGGCCCGGAGCACCGGCCCCGGCCCCCGCCCCCGCTCCCGCCCCCGGCCGTGGCGAAACGGCGGAGGGGGGGCTTTTTCCGGAGGGAGCTGTGGAGAGACACACCGGCAGATAGGTGGCTGCGCCGGGGCTGGGCGCTGGTGGGGGCGGCCAGGTGCAGGTCAAGGGGCTCGCGGGCCGCACGGCCGGCACCCGGGCCTGAGGCGGAGTCTGGGTTCAGGCCAGCCACCCCGGGAGCGGCTGGGATGCGGCTGCCTTCCAGGGCCGCCTTCTGGCCGCCTGGCCGGCCAGGCAGGCGGAGAGCGCCCCCTCTGGCGCGCTGTGGTGGGAGGGGCCGGAGGAGGTGGGGCCTGCAGCGGTGCCCGGCGGGGGCGGGGGCGGGGGCGGGGGCGGAGGCGGCGGGCGACTAAAGGAGAAGGCGGAGCGGGAGGCAAAAAGCCTACAGCACCCGGTATTCCCAGGCGGTCTCCCATCCAAGTACTAACCAGGCCCGACCCTGCTTAGCTTCCGAGATCAGACGAGATCGGGCGCGTTCAGGGTGGTATGGCCGTAGACGCAGGAGGGGCCCGCGCGGTGCCTCTTGAGGCCCAGCTTCGCTGGCGCCTGCGCCTTACCGCCATGCCGGCGGCCAGCCCTCTCCGGCAGGGCCCTGCCGCCCGCCCAGGCAGGCGACAGGAGGCCTCGGGGACCCGGGGGTGGCGGAGTGGTGGGCCACCTCGCAGCCCAGGGCGGGCGGGACGCTCCAGGCCCGTCGGCGCTTGGCGCCCCGCCGCAGATCCCGCTCGACGCTCACAGGGACGCGGCCCCGGAGGCTTCAGGGCCCGGCGGCCGCGGTCCCTTGGGCATCCCCCCCTGCCCGCCCACGCGGAGTTAGGCGCAGCCCGGCCACGGCCGGGCCGGCCCTCCGGCCGGGCAGCAGCTGGCCCGAAGCCACTGGGAGCCACCATGGAGTGGGCACGGCCCCTTAGCCCCAGCAAGGCCCCCCCTTGCCCCCACGCCGCCCGCCGAGCACAGGACCCCGGCCCTGGTGGCCGGCAGGCCCGGAGAAGCGGCCCCGGCCCCCGCCCCCGCTCCCGCCCCCGGCCGTGGCGAAACGGCGGAGGGGGGGCTTTTTCCGGAGGGAGCTGTGGAGAGACACACGGGCAGACAGGGGGCTGCGGCGCGGCTGGGCTCCGGTGGGGGCGGCCAAGTGCAGGTCGAGGGCCTCGCGGGCCGCACGGACGGCACCCCGGCCTGCGGCGGAGTCTGGGTCCGGGCCAGCCACCACGGGAGCGGCTGGGGTGGCGGCTGCCTTCCAGGGCCGCATTCTGGCCGCATGTCCAGCCAGCTCGGCGGGGAGCGATCCCTCCGGCGCGCTGTGTTGGGAGGGACGTGAGGAGGTGAGGCCTGCAGCGGTGCTCAGCGGGGGCGGAGGCGGCCTCGGCCGCGGGCCACTAAATGTCAAGGCGGAGCGGGAGGCAAAAAAGCCTACAGCACTCGGTATTCCCATGTGGTCTCCCATCCAGGTACGAAACAGGCCAGACCCTGATTAGCTTCCGAGATCAGACGAGGTGTGGTGCGTTCAGGGAGGTGTGGCCGTAGAATGCAGCGGGGGCCACGGTGTGCCTCTTGAGGCTTAGCTTCGCTGGTGCTGGCGACTTACCGCCAGCCCGGCAGCCAACCCTCTCCGGCGCGGCCCTGCCGTCCGCCCAGGCAAGCGACAGGAGGCCTCGAGGGCCCGGGGGTGGTGGAGTTGTGGGCGACTTCGCAGCTCAGGTCAGGCGGGACCCTCCAGGCCTGTAGGCGCTTGGCCCTCCGCCCCAGAGCCGCTCAACGCTCACAGGACTTGGCCCCGGAGGCTTAAGGGCCTGTGGCCCTCGGTCCCTTGTGCATTCCCCACCCTGTCAATCCACACAGTGCTAGGCGCAGCCCAGCCACGGCCTGGCCGGCCCGCCTGCCCAACGGCAGTTGGCCCGAAGCCACTGGGAGCCACCATTGAGCCGGCACGGCCCCTTAGACACAGCAACGCCACCCTTGCCCCCACGCCAACTGCCGAGCAAAGTTCCCGGCGCCTGGTGTCTAGCCAGCCCAGCGAACCGGTCCCAGCCCACGACCCCGCTCCCACTCTCGGCCGTGGCGAAGTGGCAAAGGGTGGGCTTTTTCCGGAGGGAGCTGTGGAGAGACACACGGGCAGACAGGGGGCTGCGGCGCGGCTGGGCTCCGGTGGGGGCGGCCAAGTGCAGGTCGAGGGCTTCGTGGGCCGCACGGACGGCACCCCGGCCTGCGGCGGAGTCTGGGTCCGGGCCAGCCACCACGGGAGCGGCTGGGGTGGCGGCTGCCTTCCAGGGCCGCCTTCTGGCCGCCTGGCCGGCCAGGCCGGCGCGGAGCGCCCCCTCTGGCGCGCTGTGGTGGGAGGGGCCGGAGGAGGTGGGGCCTGCAGCGCTGCCCGGCGGGGGCGGGGGCGGGGGCGGAGGCAGCGGCCTCGGCCTTGGCCTCGGCCTCGGCCTAGGCCGCGGGCGACTAAAGGAGAAGGCGGAGCGGGAGGCAAAAAGCCTACAGCACCCGGTATTCCCAGGCGGTCTCCCATCCAAGTACTAACCAGGCCCGACCCTGCTTAGCTTCCGAGATCAGACGAGATCGGGCGCGTTCAGGGTGGTATGGCCGTAGACGTTAAAAGGGGCCCGCGGAGTGCCTCTTGAGGCCCAGCTTCGCTGGCGCTTGCGCCTCCCCGCCAGCCCGGCGGCCAGCCCGCCCCGGCAGGGCCCCGCCGCCCGCCCAGGCAGGGCAACGGCGGCCTCGGGTACCAGGGGGGTGGCGGAGGGTTCGGCGACCTCCCAGCCCAGGGCGGGCGGGACCCACCAAACCGTTCGGCGCTTGGCGCCCCGCCCCAGATCCCGCACGTCGCTCACAGGGACGTGGCCCCGGAGGCTTCAGGGCCCGGGGCCCGCGGTCCCTTGGGCCTCCCCTCTGCCCGCCCACGCGGCGCTAGGCGCAGCCCAGCCGCAGCCCGGGCCGGCCCTCCTGCCCGACGGCAGTCGGCCCTTAACCCACTGGGAGCCACCATTGAGTCGGCACGGCCCCTTAGCCCCAGCAAGGCCACCCTTGCCCCCACGCCACCCGCCGAGCACAGGACCCGGCGCCTTGTGGCCGGCCGGCCCGGAGCACCGGCCCCGGCCCCCGCCCCCGCTCCCGCCCCCGGCCGTGGCGAAACGGCGGAGGGGGGGCTTTTTCCGGAGGGAGCTGTGGAGAGACACACCGGCAGATAGGTGGCTGCGCCGGGGCTGGGCGCTGGTGGGGGCGGCCAGGTGCAGGTCAAGGGGCTCGCGGGCCGCACGGCCGGCACCCGGGCCTGAGGCGGAGTCTGGGTTCAGGCCAGCCACCCCGGGAGCGGCTGGGATGCGGCTGCCTTCCAGGGCCGCCTTCTGGCCGCCTGGCCGGCCAGGCAGGCGGAGAGCGCCCCCTCTGGCGCGCTGTGGTGGGAGGGGCCGGAGGAGGTGGGGCCTGCAGCGGTGCCCGGCGGGGGCGGGGGCGGGGGCGGGGGCGGAGGCGGCGGGCGACTAAAGGAGAAGGCGGAGCGGGAGGCAAAAAGCCTACAGCACCCGGTATTCCCAGGCGGTCTCCCATCCAAGTACTAACCAGGCCCGACCCTGCTTAGCTTCCGAGATCAGACGAGATCGGGCGCGTTCAGGGTGGTATGGCCGTAGACGCAGGAGGGGCCCGCGCGGTGCCTCTTGAGGCCCAGCTTCGCTGGCGCCTGCGCCTTACCGCCATGCCGGCGGCCAGCCCTCTCCGGCAGGGCCCTGCCGCCCGCCCAGGCAGGCGACAGGAGGCCTCGGGGACCCGGGGGTGGCGGAGTGGTGGGCCACCTCGCAGCCCAGGGCGGGCGGGACGCTCCAGGCCCGTCGGCGCTTGGCGCCCCGCCGCAGATCCCGCTCGACGCTCACAGGGACGCGGCCCCGGAGGCTTCAGGGCCCGGCGGCCGCGGTCCCTTGGGCATCCCCCCCTGCCCGCCCACGCGGAGTTAGGCGCAGCCCGGCCACGGCCGGGCCGGCCCTCCGGCCGGGCAGCAGCTGGCCCGAAGCCACTGGGAGCCACCATGGAGTGGGCACGGCCCCTTAGCCCCAGCAAGGCCCCCCCTTGCCCCCACGCCGCCCGCCGAGCACAGGACCCCGGCCCTGGTGGCCGGCAGGCCCGGAGAAGCGGCCCCGGCCCCCGCCCCCGCTCCCGCCCCCGGCCGTGGCGAAACGGCGGAGGGGGGGCTTTTTCCGGAGGGAGCTGTGGAGAGACACACGGGCAGACAGGGGGCTGCGGCGCGGCTGGGCTCCGGTGGGGGCGGCCAAGTGCAGGTCGAGGGCCTCGCGGGCCGCACGGACGGCACCCCGGCCTGCGGCGGAGTCTGGGTCCGGGCCAGCCACCACGGGAGCGGCTGGGGTGGCGGCTGCCTTCCAGGGCCGCATTCTGGCCGCATGTCCAGCCAGCTCGGCGGGGAGCGATCCCTCCGGCGCGCTGTGTTGGGAGGGACGTGAGGAGGTGAGGCCTGCAGCGGTGCTCAGCGGGGGCGGAGGCGGCCTCGGCCGCGGGCCACTAAATGTCAAGGCGGAGCGGGAGGCAAAAAAGCCTACAGCACTCGGTATTCCCATGTGGTCTCCCATCCAGGTACGAAACAGGCCAGACCCTGATTAGCTTCCGAGATCAGACGAGGTGTGGTGCGTTCAGGGAGGTGTGGCCGTAGAATGCAGCGGGGGCCACGGTGTGCCTCTTGAGGCTTAGCTTCGCTGGTGCTGGCGACTTACCGCCAGCCCGGCAGCCAACCCTCTCCGGCGCGGCCCTGCCGTCCGCCCAGGCAAGCGACAGGAGGCCTCGAGGGCCCGGGGGTGGTGGAGTTGTGGGCGACTTCGCAGCTCAGGTCAGGCGGGACCCTCCAGGCCTGTAGGCGCTTGGCCCTCCGCCCCAGAGCCGCTCAACGCTCACAGGACTTGGCCCCGGAGGCTTAAGGGCCTGTGGCCCTCGGTCCCTTGTGCATTCCCCACCCTGTCAATCCACACAGTGCTAGGCGCAGCCCAGCCACGGCCTGGCCGGCCCGCCTGCCCAACGGCAGTTGGCCCGAAGCCACTGGGAGCCACCATTGAGCCGGCACGGCCCCTTAGACACAGCAACGCCACCCTTGCCCCCACGCCAACTGCCGAGCAAAGTTCCCGGCGCCTGGTGTCTAGCCAGCCCAGCGAACCGGTCCCAGCCCACGACCCCGCTCCCACTCTCGGCCGTGGCGAAGTGGCAAAGGGTGGGCTTTTTCCGGAGGGAGCTGTGGAGAGACACACGGGCAGACAGGGGGCTGCGGCGCGGCTGGGCTCCGGTGGGGGCGGCCAAGTGCAGGTCGAGGGCTTCGTGGGCCGCACGGACGGCACCCCGGCCTGCGGCGGAGTCTGGGTCCGGGCCAGCCACCACGGGAGCGGCTGGGGTGGCGGCTGCCTTCCAGGGCCGCCTTCTGGCCGCCTGGCCGGCCAGGCCGGCGCGGAGCGCCCCCTCTGGCGCGCTGTGGTGGGAGGGGCCGGAGGAGGTGGGGCCTGCAGCGCTGCCCGGCGGGGGCGGGGGCGGGGGCGGAGGCAGCGGCCTCGGCCTTGGCCTCGGCCTCGGCCTAGGCCGCGGGCGACTAAAGGAGAAGGCGGAGCGGGAGGCAAAAAGCCTACAGCACCCGGTATTCCCAGGCGGTCTCCCATCCAAGTACTAACCAGGCCCGACCCTGCTTAGCTTCCGAGATCAGACGAGATCGGGCGCGTTCAGGGTGGTATGGCCGTAGACGTTAAAAGGGGCCCGCGGAGTGCCTCTTGAGGCCCAGCTTCGCTGGCGCTTGCGCCTCCCCGCCAGCCCGGCGGCCAGCCCGCCCCGGCAGGGCCCCGCCGCCCGCCCAGGCAGGGCAACGGCGGCCTCGGGTACCAGGGGGGTGGCGGAGGGTTCGGCGACCTCCCAGCCCAGGGCGGGCGGGACCCACCAAACCGTTCGGCGCTTGGCGCCCCGCCCCAGATCCCGCACGTCGCTCACAGGGACGTGGCCCCGGAGGCTTCAGGGCCCGGGGCCCGCGGTCCCTTGGGCCTCCCCTCTGCCCGCCCACGCGGCGCTAGGCGCAGCCCAGCCGCAGCCCGGGCCGGCCCTCCTGCCCGACGGCAGTCGGCCCTTAACCCACTGGGAGCCACCATTGAGTCGGCACGGCCCCTTAGCCCCAGCAAGGCCACCCTTGCCCCCACGCCACCCGCCGAGCACAGGACCCGGCGCCTTGTGGCCGGCCGGCCCGGAGCACCGGCCCCGGCCCCCGCCCCCGCTCCCGCCCCCGGCCGTGGCGAAACGGCGGAGGGGGGGCTTTTTCCGGAGGGAGCTGTGGAGAGACACACCGGCAGATAGGTGGCTGCGCCGGGGCTGGGCGCTGGTGGGGGCGGCCAGGTGCAGGTCAAGGGGCTCGCGGGCCGCACGGCCGGCACCCGGGCCTGAGGCGGAGTCTGGGTTCAGGCCAGCCACCCCGGGAGCGGCTGGGATGCGGCTGCCTTCCAGGGCCGCCTTCTGGCCGCCTGGCCGGCCAGGCAGGCGGAGAGCGCCCCCTCTGGCGCGCTGTGGTGGGAGGGGCCGGAGGAGGTGGGGCCTGCAGCGGTGCCCGGCGGGGGCGGGGGCGGGGGCGGGGGCGGAGGCGGCGGGCGACTAAAGGAGAAGGCGGAGCGGGAGGCAAAAAGCCTACAGCACCCGGTATTCCCAGGCGGTCTCCCATCCAAGTACTAACCAGGCCCGACCCTGCTTAGCTTCCGAGATCAGACGAGATCGGGCGCGTTCAGGGTGGTATGGCCGTAGACGCAGGAGGGGCCCGCGCGGTGCCTCTTGAGGCCCAGCTTCGCTGGCGCCTGCGCCTTACCGCCATGCCGGCGGCCAGCCCTCTCCGGCAGGGCCCTGCCGCCCGCCCAGGCAGGCGACAGGAGGCCTCGGGGACCCGGGGGTGGCGGAGTGGTGGGCCACCTCGCAGCCCAGGGCGGGCGGGACGCTCCAGGCCCGTCGGCGCTTGGCGCCCCGCCGCAGATCCCGCTCGACGCTCACAGGGACGCGGCCCCGGAGGCTTCAGGGCCCGGCGGCCGCGGTCCCTTGGGCATCCCCCCCTGCCCGCCCACGCGGAGTTAGGCGCAGCCCGGCCACGGCCGGGCCGGCCCTCCGGCCGGGCAGCAGCTGGCCCGAAGCCACTGGGAGCCACCATGGAGTGGGCACGGCCCCTTAGCCCCAGCAAGGCCCCCCCTTGCCCCCACGCCGCCCGCCGAGCACAGGACCCCGGCCCTGGTGGCCGGCAGGCCCGGAGAAGCGGCCCCGGCCCCCGCCCCCGCTCCCGCCCCCGGCCGTGGCGAAACGGCGGAGGGGGGGCTTTTTCCGGAGGGAGCTGTGGAGAGACACACGGGCAGACAGGGGGCTGCGGCGCGGCTGGGCTCCGGTGGGGGCGGCCAAGTGCAGGTCGAGGGCCTCGCGGGCCGCACGGACGGCACCCCGGCCTGCGGCGGAGTCTGGGTCCGGGCCAGCCACCACGGGAGCGGCTGGGGTGGCGGCTGCCTTCCAGGGCCGCATTCTGGCCGCATGTCCAGCCAGCTCGGCGGGGAGCGATCCCTCCGGCGCGCTGTGTTGGGAGGGACGTGAGGAGGTGAGGCCTGCAGCGGTGCTCAGCGGGGGCGGAGGCGGCCTCGGCCGCGGGCCACTAAATGTCAAGGCGGAGCGGGAGGCAAAAAAGCCTACAGCACTCGGTATTCCCATGTGGTCTCCCATCCAGGTACGAAACAGGCCAGACCCTGATTAGCTTCCGAGATCAGACGAGGTGTGGTGCGTTCAGGGAGGTGTGGCCGTAGAATGCAGCGGGGGCCACGGTGTGCCTCTTGAGGCTTAGCTTCGCTGGTGCTGGCGACTTACCGCCAGCCCGGCAGCCAACCCTCTCCGGCGCGGCCCTGCCGTCCGCCCAGGCAAGCGACAGGAGGCCTCGAGGGCCCGGGGGTGGTGGAGTTGTGGGCGACTTCGCAGCTCAGGTCAGGCGGGACCCTCCAGGCCTGTAGGCGCTTGGCCCTCCGCCCCAGAGCCGCTCAACGCTCACAGGACTTGGCCCCGGAGGCTTAAGGGCCTGTGGCCCTCGGTCCCTTGTGCATTCCCCACCCTGTCAATCCACACAGTGCTAGGCGCAGCCCAGCCACGGCCTGGCCGGCCCGCCTGCCCAACGGCAGTTGGCCCGAAGCCACTGGGAGCCACCATTGAGCCGGCACGGCCCCTTAGACACAGCAACGCCACCCTTGCCCCCACGCCAACTGCCGAGCAAAGTTCCCGGCGCCTGGTGTCTAGCCAGCCCAGCGAACCGGTCCCAGCCCACGACCCCGCTCCCACTCTCGGCCGTGGCGAAGTGGCAAAGGGTGGGCTTTTTCCGGAGGGAGCTGTGGAGAGACACACGGGCAGACAGGGGGCTGCGGCGCGGCTGGGCTCCGGTGGGGGCGGCCAAGTGCAGGTCGAGGGCTTCGTGGGCCGCACGGACGGCACCCCGGCCTGCGGCGGAGTCTGGGTCCGGGCCAGCCACCACGGGAGCGGCTGGGGTGGCGGCTGCCTTCCAGGGCCGCCTTCTGGCCGCCTGGCCGGCCAGGCCGGCGCGGAGCGCCCCCTCTGGCGCGCTGTGGTGGGAGGGGCCGGAGGAGGTGGGGCCTGCAGCGCTGCCCGGCGGGGGCGGGGGCGGGGGCGGAGGCAGCGGCCTCGGCCTTGGCCTCGGCCTCGGCCTAGGCCGCGGGCGACTAAAGGAGAAGGCGGAGCGGGAGGCAAAAAGCCTACAGCACCCGGTATTCCCAGGCGGTCTCCCATCCAAGTACTAACCAGGCCCGACCCTGCTTAGCTTCCGAGATCAGACGAGATCGGGCGCGTTCAGGGTGGTATGGCCGTAGACGTTAAAAGGGGCCCGCGGAGTGCCTCTTGAGGCCCAGCTTCGCTGGCGCTTGCGCCTCCCCGCCAGCCCGGCGGCCAGCCCGCCCCGGCAGGGCCCCGCCGCCCGCCCAGGCAGGGCAACGGCGGCCTCGGGTACCAGGGGGGTGGCGGAGGGTTCGGCGACCTCCCAGCCCAGGGCGGGCGGGACCCACCAAACCGTTCGGCGCTTGGCGCCCCGCCCCAGATCCCGCACGTCGCTCACAGGGACGTGGCCCCGGAGGCTTCAGGGCCCGGGGCCCGCGGTCCCTTGGGCCTCCCCTCTGCCCGCCCACGCGGCGCTAGGCGCAGCCCAGCCGCAGCCCGGGCCGGCCCTCCTGCCCGACGGCAGTCGGCCCTTAACCCACTGGGAGCCACCATTGAGTCGGCACGGCCCCTTAGCCCCAGCAAGGCCACCCTTGCCCCCACGCCACCCGCCGAGCACAGGACCCGGCGCCTTGTGGCCGGCCGGCCCGGAGCACCGGCCCCGGCCCCCGCCCCCGCTCCCGCCCCCGGCCGTGGCGAAACGGCGGAGGGGGGGGCTTTTTCCGGAGGGAGCTGTGGAGAGACACACGGGCAGACAGGGGGCTGCGGCGCGGCTGGGCTCCGGTGGGGGCGGCCAAGTGCAGGTCGAGGGCCTCGCGGGCCGCACGGACGGCACCCCGGCCTGCGGCGGAGTCTGGGTCCGGGCCAGCCACCACGGGAGCGGCTGGGGTGGCGGCTGCCTTCCAGGGCCGCATTCTGGCCGCATGTCCAGCCAGCTCGGCGGGGAGCGATCCCTCCGGCGCGCTGTGTTGGGAGGGACGTGAGGAGGTGAGGCCTGCAGCGGTGCTCAGCGGGGGCGGAGGCGGCCTCGGCCGCGGGCCACTAAATGTCAAGGCGGAGCGGGAGGCAAAAAAGCCTACAGCACTCGGTATTCCCATGTGGTCTCCCATCCAGGTACGAAACAGGCCAGACCCTGATTAGCTTCCGAGATCAGACGAGGTGTGGTGCGTTCAGGGAGGTGTGGCCGTAGAATGCAGCGGGGGCCACGGTGTGCCTCTTGAGGCTTAGCTTCGCTGGTGCTGGCGACTTACCGCCAGCCCGGCAGCCAACCCTCTCCGGCGCGGCCCTGCCGTCCGCCCAGGCAAGCGACAGGAGGCCTCGAGGGCCCGGGGGTGGTGGAGTTGTGGGCGACTTCGCAGCTCAGGTCAGGCGGGACCCTCCAGGCCTGTAGGCGCTTGGCCCTCCGCCCCAGAGCCGCTCAACGCTCACAGGACTTGGCCCTGGAGGCTTAAGGGCCTGTGGCCCTCGGTCCCTTGTGCATTCCCCATCCTGTCAATCCACACAGTGCTAGGCGCAGCCCAGCCACGGCCTGGCCGGCCCGCCTGCCCAACGGCAGTTGGCCCGAAGCCACTGGGAGCCACCATTGAGCCGGCACGGCCCCTTAGACACAGCAACGCCACCCTTGCCCCCACGCCAACTGCCGAGCAAAGTTCCCGGCGCCTGGTGTCTAGCCAGCCCAGCGAACCGGTCCCAGCCCACGACCCCGCTCCCACTCTCGGCCGTGGCGAAGTGGCAAAGGGTGGGCTTTTTCCGGAGGGAGCTGTGGAGAGACACACGGGCAGACAGGGGGCTGCGGCGCGGCTGGGCTCCGGTGGGGGCGGCCAAGTGCAGGTCGAGGGCTTCGTGGGCCGCACGGACGGCACCCCGGCCTGCGGCGGAGTCTGGGTCCGGGCCAGCCACCACGGGAGCGGCTGGGGTGGCGGCTGCCTTCCAGGGCCGCCTTCTGGCCGCCTGGCCGGCCAGGCCGGCGCGGAGCGCCCCCTCTGGCGCGCTGTGGTGGGAGGGGCCGGAGGAGGTGGGGCCTGCAGCGCTGCCCGGCGGGGGCGGGGGCGGGGGCGGGGGCGGAGGCAGCGGCCTCGGCCTTGGCCTCGGCCTCGGCCTAGGCCGCGGGCGACTAAAGGAGAAGGCGGAGCGGGAGGCAAAAAGCCTACAGCACCCGGTATTCCCAGGCGGTCTCCCATCCAAGTACTAACCAGGCCCGACCCTGCTTAGCTTCCGAGATCAGACGAGATCGGGCGCGTTCAGGGTGGTATGGCCGTAGACGTTAAAAGGGGCCCGCGGAGTGCCTCTTGAGGCCCAGCTTCGCTGGCGCTTGCGCCTCCCCGCCAGCCCGGCGGCCAGCCCGCCCCGGCAGGGCCCCGCCGCCCGCCCAGGCAGGGCAACGGCGGCCTCGGGTACCAGGGGGGTGGCGGAGGGTTCGGCGACCTCCCAGCCCAGGGCGGGCGGGACCCACCAAACCGTTCGGCGCTTGGCGCCCCGCCCCAGATCCCGCACGTCGCTCACAGGGACGTGGCCCCGGAGGCTTCAGGGCCCGGGGCCCGCGGTCCCTTGGGCCTCCCCTCTGCCCGCCCACGCGGCGCTAGGCGCAGCCCAGCCGCAGCCCGGGCCGGCCCTCCTGCCCGACGGCAGTCGGCCCTTAACCCACTGGGAGCCACCATTGAGTCGGCACGGCCCCTTAGCCCCAGCAAGGCCACCCTTGCCCCCACGCCACCCGCCGAGCACAGGACCCGGCGCCTTGTGGCCGGCCGGCCCGGAGCACCGGCCCCGGCCCCCGCCCCCGCTCCCGCCCCCGGCCGTGGCGAAACGGCGGAGGGGGGGCTTTTTCCGGAGGGAGCTGTGGAGAGACACACCGGCAGATAGGTGGCTGCGCCGGGGCTGGGCGCTGGTGGGGGCGGCCAGGTGCAGGTCAAGGGGCTCGCGGGCCGCACGGCCGGCACCCGGGCCTGAGGCGGAGTCTGGGTTCAGGCCAGCCACCCCGGGAGCGGCTGGGATGCGGCTGCCTTCCAGGGCCGCCTTCTGGCCGCCTGGCCGGCCAGGCAGGCGGAGAGCGCCCCCTCTGGCGCGCTGTGGTGGGAGGGGCCGGAGGAGGTGGGGCCTGCAGCGGTGCCCGGCGGGGGCGGGGGCGGGGGCGGGGGCGGAGGCGGCGGGCGACTAAAGGAGAAGGCGGAGCGGGAGGCAAAAAGCCTACAGCACCCGGTATTCCCAGGCGGTCTCCCATCCAAGTACTAACCAGGCCCGACCCTGCTTAGCTTCCGAGATCAGACGAGATCGGGCGCGTTCAGGGTGGTATGGCCGTAGACGCAGGAGGGGCCCGCGCGGTGCCTCTTGAGGCCCAGCTTCGCTGGCGCCTGCGCCTTACCGCCATGCCGGCGGCCAGCCCTCTCCGGCAGGGCCCTGCCGCCCGCCCAGGCAGGCGACAGGAGGCCTCGGGGACCCGGGGGTGGCGGAGTGGTGGGCCACCTCGCAGCCCAGGGCGGGCGGGACGCTCCAGGCCCGTCGGCGCTTGGCGCCCCGCCGCAGATCCCGCTCGACGCTCACAGGGACGCGGCCCCGGAGGCTTCAGGGCCCGGCGGCCGCGGTCCCTTGGGCATCCCCCCCTGCCCGCCCACGCGGAGTTAGGCGCAGCCCGGCCACGGCCGGGCCGGCCCTCCGGCCGGGCAGCAGCTGGCCCGAAGCCACTGGGAGCCACCATGGAGTGGGCACGGCCCCTTAGCCCCAGCAAGGCCCCCCCTTGCCCCCACGCCGCCCGCCGAGCACAGGACCCCGGCCCTGGTGGCCGGCAGGCCCGGAGAAGCGGCCCCGGCCCCCGCCCCCGCTCCCGCCCCCGGCCGTGGCGAAACGGCGGAGGGGGGGCTTTTTCCGGAGGGAGCTGTGGAGAGACACACGGGCAGACAGGGGGCTGCGGCGCGGCTGGGCTCCGGTGGGGGCGGCCAAGTGCAGGTCGAGGGCCTCGCGGGCCGCACGGACGGCACCCCGGCCTGCGGCGGAGTCTGGGTCCGGGCCAGCCACCACGGGAGCGGCTGGGGTGGCGGCTGCCTTCCAGGGCCGCATTCTGGCCGCATGTCCAGCCAGCTCGGCGGGGAGCGATCCCTCCGGCGCGCTGTGTTGGGAGGGACGTGAGGAGGTGAGGCCTGCAGCGGTGCTCAGCGGGGGCGGAGGCGGCCTCGGCCGCGGGCCACTAAATGTCAAGGCGGAGCGGGAGGCAAAAAAGCCTACAGCACTCGGTATTCCCATGTGGTCTCCCATCCAGGTACGAAACAGGCCAGACCCTGATTAGCTTCCGAGATCAGACGAGGTGTGGTGCGTTCAGGGAGGTGTGGCCGTAGAATGCAGCGGGGGCCACGGTGTGCCTCTTGAGGCTTAGCTTCGCTGGTGCTGGCGACTTACCGCCAGCCCGGCAGCCAACCCTCTCCGGCGCGGCCCTGCCGTCCGCCCAGGCAAGCGACAGGAGGCCTCGAGGGCCCGGGGGTGGTGGAGTTGTGGGCGACTTCGCAGCTCAGGTCAGGCGGGACCCTCCAGGCCTGTAGGCGCTTGGCCCTCCGCCCCAGAGCCGCTCAACGCTCACAGGACTTGGCCCCGGAGGCTTAAGGGCCTGTGGCCCTCGGTCCCTTGTGCATTCCCCACCCTGTCAATCCACACAGTGCTAGGCGCAGCCCAGCCACGGCCTGGCCGGCCCGCCTGCCCAACGGCAGTTGGCCCGAAGCCACTGGGAGCCACCATTGAGCCGGCACGGCCCCTTAGACACAGCAACGCCACCCTTGCCCCCACGCCAACTGCCGAGCAAAGTTCCCGGCGCCTGGTGTCTAGCCAGCCCAGCGAACCGGTCCCAGCCCACGACCCCGCTCCCACTCTCGGCCGTGGCGAAGTGGCAAAGGGTGGGCTTTTTCCGGAGGGAGCTGTGGAGAGACACACGGGCAGACAGGGGGCTGCGGCGCGGCTGGGCTCCGGTGGGGGCGGCCAAGTGCAGGTCGAGGGCTTCGTGGGCCGCACGGACGGCACCCCGGCCTGCGGCGGAGTCTGGGTCCGGGCCAGCCACCACGGGAGCGGCTGGGGTGGCGGCTGCCTTCCAGGGCCGCCTTCTGGCCGCCTGGCCGGCCAGGCCGGCGCGGAGCGCCCCCTCTGGCGCGCTGTGGTGGGAGGGGCCGGAGGAGGTGGGGCCTGCAGCGCTGCCCGGCGGGGGCGGGGGCGGGGGCGGGGGCGGAGGCAGCGGCCTCGGCCTTGGCCTCGGCCTCGGCCTAGGCCGCGGGCGACTAAAGGAGAAGGCGGAGCGGGAGGCAAAAAGCCTACAGCACCCGGTATTCCCAGGCGGTCTCCCATCCAAGTACTAACCAGGCCCGACCCTGCTTAGCTTCCGAGATCAGACGAGATCGGGCGCGTTCAGGGTGGTATGGCCGTAGACGTTAAAAGGGGCCCGCGGAGTGCCTCTTGAGGCCCAGCTTCGCTGGCGCTTGCGCCTCCCCGCCAGCCCGGCGGCCAGCCCGCCCCGGCAGGGCCCCGCCGCCCGCCCAGGCAGGGCAACGGCGGCCTCGGGTACCAGGGGGGTGGCGGAGGGTTCGGCGACCTCCCAGCCCAGGGCGGGCGGGACCCACCAAACCGTTCGGCGCTTGGCGCCCCGCCCCAGATCCCGCACGTCGCTCACAGGGACGTGGCCCCGGAGGCTTCAGGGCCCGGGGCCCGCGGTCCCTTGGGCCTCCCCTCTGCCCGCCCACGCGGCGCTAGGCGCAGCCCAGCCGCAGCCCGGGCCGGCCCTCCTGCCCGACGGCAGTCGGCCCTTAACCCACTGGGAGCCACCATTGAGTCGGCACGGCCCCTTAGCCCCAGCAAGGCCACCCTTGCCCCCACGCCACCCGCCGAGCACAGGACCCGGCGCCTTGTGGCCGGCCGGCCCGGAGCACCGGCCCCGGCCCCCGCCCCCGCTCCCGCCCCCGGCCGTGGCGAAACGGCGGAGGGGGGGCTTTTTCCGGAGGGAGCTGTGGAGAGACACACCGGCAGATAGGTGGCTGCGCCGGGGCTGGGCGCTGGTGGGGGCGGCCAGGTGCAGGTCAAGGGGCTCGCGGGCCGCACGGCCGGCACCCGGGCCTGAGGCGGAGTCTGGGTTCAGGCCAGCCACCCCGGGAGCGGCTGGGATGCGGCTGCCTTCCAGGGCCGCCTTCTGGCCGCCTGGCCGGCCAGGCAGGCGGAGAGCGCCCCCTCTGGCGCGCTGTGGTGGGAGGGGCCGGAGGAGGTGGGGCCTGCAGCGGTGCCCGGCGGGGGCGGGGGCGGGGGCGGGGGCGGAGGCGGCGGGCGACTAAAGGAGAAGGCGGAGCGGGAGGCAAAAAGCCTACAGCACCCGGTATTCCCAGGCGGTCTCCCATCCAAGTACTAACCAGGCCCGACCCTGCTTAGCTTCCGAGATCAGACGAGATCGGGCGCGTTCAGGGTGGTATGGCCGTAGACGCAGGAGGGGCCCGCGCGGTGCCTCTTGAGGCCCAGCTTCGCTGGCGCCTGCGCCTTACCGCCATGCCGGCGGCCAGCCCTCTCCGGCAGGGCCCTGCCGCCCGCCCAGGCAGGCGACAGGAGGCCTCGGGGACCCGGGGGTGGCGGAGTGGTGGGCCACCTCGCAGCCCAGGGCGGGCGGGACGCTCCAGGCCCGTCGGCGCTTGGCGCCCCGCCGCAGATCCCGCTCGACGCTCACAGGGACGCGGCCCCGGAGGCTTCAGGGCCCGGCGGCCGCGGTCCCTTGGGCATCCCCCCCTGCCCGCCCACGCGGAGTTAGGCGCAGCCCGGCCACGGCCGGGCCGGCCCTCCGGCCGGGCAGCAGCTGGCCCGAAGCCACTGGGAGCCACCATGGAGTGGGCACGGCCCCTTAGCCCCAGCAAGGCCCCCCCTTGCCCCCACGCCGCCCGCCGAGCACAGGACCCCGGCCCTGGTGGCCGGCAGGCCCGGAGAAGCGGCCCCGGCCCCCGCCCCCGCTCCCGCCCCCGGCCGTGGCGAAACGGCGGAGGGGGGGCTTTTTCCGGAGGGAGCTGTGGAGAGACACACGGGCAGACAGGGGGCTGCGGCGCGGCTGGGCTCCGGTGGGGGCGGCCAAGTGCAGGTCGAGGGCCTCGCGGGCCGCACGGACGGCACCCCGGCCTGCGGCGGAGTCTGGGTCCGGGCCAGCCACCACGGGAGCGGCTGGGGTGGCGGCTGCCTTCCAGGGCCGCATTCTGGCCGCATGTCCAGCCAGCTCGGCGGGGAGCGATCCCTCCGGCGCGCTGTGTTGGGAGGGACGTGAGGAGGTGAGGCCTGCAGCGGTGCTCAGCGGGGGCGGAGGCGGCCTCGGCCGCGGGCCACTAAATGTCAAGGCGGAGCGGGAGGCAAAAAAGCCTACAGCACTCGGTATTCCCATGTGGTCTCCCATCCAGGTACGAAACAGGCCAGACCCTGATTAGCTTCCGAGATCAGACGAGGTGTGGTGCGTTCAGGGAGGTGTGGCCGTAGAATGCAGCGGGGGCC
>NC_083716.1:93535137-93573164 GCF_028564815.1 Eubalaena glacialis
GAGGCACACCGTGGCCCCCGCTGCATTCTACGGCCACACCTCCCTGAACGCACCACACCTCGTCTGATCTCGGAAGCTAATCAGGGTCTGGCCTGTTTCGTACCTGGATGGGAGACCACATGGGAATACCGAGTGCTGTAGGCTTTTTTGCCTCCCGCTCCGCCTTGACATTTAGTGGCCCGCGGCCGAGGCCGCCTCCGCCCCCGCTGAGCACCGCTGCAGGCCTCACCTCCTCACGTCCCTCCCAACACAGCGCGCCGGAGGGATCGCTCCCCGCCGAGCTGGCTGGACATGCGGCCAGAATGCGGCCCTGGAAGGCAGCCGCCACCCCAGCCGCTCCCGTGGTGGCTGGCCCGGACCCAGACTCCGCCGCAGGCCGGGGTGCCGTCCGTGCGGCCCGCGAGGCCCTCGACCTGCACTTGGCCGCCCCCACCGGAGCCCAGCCGCGCCGCAGCCCCCTGTCTGCCCGTGTGTCTCTCCACAGCTCCCTCCGGAAAAAGCCCCCCCTCCGCCGTTTCGCCACGGCCGGGGGCGGGAGCGGGGGCGGGGGCCGGGGCCGCTTCTCCGGGCCTGCCGGCCACCAGGGCCGGGGTCCTGTGCTCGGCGGGCGGCGTGGGGGCAAGGGGGGGCCTTGCTGGGGCTAAGGGGCCGTGCCCACTCCATGGTGGCTCCCAGTGGCTTCGGGCCAGCTGCTGCCCGGCCGGAGGGCCGGCCCGGCCGTGGCCGGGCTGCGCCTAACTCCGCGTGGGCGGGCAGGGGGGGATGCCCAAGGGACCGCGGCCGCCGGGCCCTGAAGCCTCCGGGGCCGCGTCCCTGTGAGCGTCGAGCGGGATCTGCGGCGGGGCGCCAAGCGCCGACGGGCCTGGAGCGTCCCGCCCGCCCTGGGCTGCGAGGTGGCCCACCACTCCGCCACCCCCGGGTCCCCGAGGCCTCCTGTCGCCTGCCTGGGCGGGCGGCAGGGCCCTGCCGGAGAGGGCTGGCCGCCGGCATGGCGGTAAGGCGCAGGCGCCAGCGAAGCTGGGCCTCAAGAGGCACCGCGCGGGCCCCTCCTGCGTCTACGGCCATACCACCCTGAACGCGCCCGATCTCGTCTGATCTCGGAAGCTAAGCAGGGTCGGGCCTGGTTAGTACTTGGATGGGAGACCGCCTGGGAATACCGGGTGCTGTAGGCTTTTTGCCTCCCGCTCCGCCTTCTCCTTTAGTCGCCCGCCGCCTCCGCCCCCGCCCCCGCCCCCGCCCCCGCCGGGCACCGCTGCAGGCCCCACCTCCTCCGGCCCCTCCCACCACAGCGCGCCAGAGGGGGCGCTCTCCGCCTGCCTGGCCGGCCAGGCGGCCAGAAGGCGGCCCTGGAAGGCAGCCGCATCCCAGCCGCTCCCGGGGTGGCTGGCCTGAACCCAGACTCCGCCTCAGGCCCGGGTGCCGGCCGTGCGGCCCGCGAGCCCCTTGACCTGCACCTGGCCGCCCCCACCAGCGCCCAGCCCCGGCGCAGCCACCTATCTGCCGGTGTGTCTCTCCACAGCTCCCTCCGGAAAAAGCCCCCCCTCCGCCGTTTCGCCACGGCCGGGGGCGGGAGCGGGGGCGGGGGCCGGGGCCGGTGCTCCGGGCCGGCCGGCCACAAGGCGCCGGGTCCTGTGCTCGGCGGGTGGCGTGGGGGCAAGGGTGGCCTTGCTGGGGCTAAGGGGCCGTGCCGACTCAATGGTGGCTCCCAGTGGGTTAAGGGCCGACTGCCGTCGGGCAGGAGGGCCGGCCCGGGCTGCGGCTGGGCTGCGCCTAGCGCCGCGTGGGCGGGCAGAGGGGAGGCCCAAGGGACCGCGGGCCCCGGGCCCTGAAGCCTCCGGGGCCACGTCCCTGTGAGCGACGTGCGGGATCTGGGGCGGGGCGCCAAGCGCCGAACGGTTTGGTGGGTCCCGCCCGCCCTGGGCTGGGAGGTCGCCGAACCCTCCGCCACCCCCCTGGTACCCGAGGCCGCCGTTGCCCTGCCTGGGCGGGCGGCGGGGCCCTGCCGGGGCGGGCTGGCCGCCGGGCTGGCGGGGAGGCGCAAGCGCCAGCGAAGCTGGGCCTCAAGAGGCACTCCGCGGGCCCCTTTTAACGTCTACGGCCATACCACCCTGAACGCGCCCGATCTCGTCTGATCTCGGAAGCTAAGCAGGGTCGGGCCTGGTTAGTACTTGGATGGGAGACCGCCTGGGAATACCGGGTGCTGTAGGCTTTTTGCCTCCCGCTCCGCCTTCTCCTTTAGTCGCCCGCGGCCTAGGCCGAGGCCGAGGCCAAGGCCGAGGCCGCTGCCTCCGCCCCCGCCCCCGCCCCCGCCGGGCAGCGCTGCAGGCCCCACCTCCTCCGGCCCCTCCCACCACAGCGCGCCAGAGGGGGCGCTCCGCGCCGGCCTGGCCGGCCAGGCGGCCAGAAGGCGGCCCTGGAAGGCAGCCGCCACCCCAGCCGCTCCCGTGGTGGCTGGCCCGGACCCAGACTCCGCCGCAGGCCGGGGTGCCGTCCGTGCGGCCCACGAAGCCCTCGACCTGCACTTGGCCGCCCCCACCGGAGCCCAGCCGCGCCGCAGCCCCCTGTCTGCCCGTGTGTCTCTCCACAGCTCCCTCCGGAAAAAGCCCACCCTTTGCCACTTCGCCACGGCCGAGAGTGGGAGCGGGGTCGTGGGCTGGGACCGGTTCGCTGGGCTGGCTAGACACCAGGCGCCGGGAACTTTGCTCGGCAGTTGGCGTGGGGGCAAGGGTGGCGTTGCTGTGTCTAAGGGGCCGTGCCGGCTCAATGGTGGCTCCCAGTGGCTTCGGGCCAACTGCCGTTGGGCAGGCGGGCCGGCCAGGCCGTGGCTGGGCTGCGCCTAGCACTGTGTGGATTGACAGGGTGGGGAATGCACAAGGGACCGAGGGCCACAGGCCCTTAAGCCTCCGGGGCCAAGTCCTGTGAGCGTTGAGCGGCTCTGGGGCGGAGGGCCAAGCGCCTACAGGCCTGGAGGGTCCCGCCTGACCTGAGCTGCGAAGTCGCCCACAACTCCACCACCCCCGGGCCCTCGAGGCCTCCTGCCGCTTGCCTGGGCGGACGGCAGGGCCGCGCCGGAGAGGGTTGGCTGCCGGGCTGGCGGTAAGTCGCCAGCACCAGCGAAGCTAAGCCTCAAGAGGCACACCGTGGCCCCCGCTGCATTCTACGGCCACACCTCCCTGAACGCACCACACCTCGTCTGATCTCGGAAGCTAATCAGGGTCTGGCCTGTTTCGTACCTGGATGGGAGACCACATGGGAATACCGAGTGCTGTAGGCTTTTTTGCCTCCCGCTCCGCCTTGACATTTAGTGGCCCGCGGCCGAGGCCGCCTCCGCCCCCGCTGAGCACCGCTGCAGGCCTCACCTCCTCACGTCCCTCCCAACACAGCGCGCCGGAGGGATCGCTCCCCGCCGAGCTGGCTGGACATGCGGCCAGAATGCGGCCCTGGAAGGCAGCCGCCACCCCAGCCGCTCCCGTGGTGGCTGGCCCGGACCCAGACTCCGCCGCAGGCCGGGGTGCCGTCCGTGCGGCCCGCGAGGCCCTCGACCTGCACTTGGCCGCCCCCACCGGAGCCCAGCCGCGCCGCAGCCCCCTGTCTGCCCGTGTGTCTCTCCACAGCTCCCTCCGGAAAAAGCCCACCCTTTGCCACTTCGCCACGGCCGAGAGTGGGAGCGGGGTCGTGGGCTGGGACCGGTTCGCTGGGCTGGCTAGACACCAGGCGCCGGGAACTTTGCTCGGCAGTTGGCGTGGGGGCAAGGGTGGCGTTGCTGTGTCTAAGGGGCCGTGCCGGCTCAATGGTGGCTCCCAGTGGCTTCGGGCCAACTGCCGTTGGGCAGGCGGGCCGGCCAGGCCGTGGCTGGGCTGCGCCTAGCACTGTGTGGATTGACAGGGTGGGGAATGCACAAGGGACCGAGGGCCACAGGCCCTTAAGCCTCCGGGGCCAAGTCCTGTGAGCGTTGAGCGGCTCTGGGGCGGAGGGCCAAGCGCCTACAGGCCTGGAGGGTCCCGCCTGACCTGAGCTGCGAAGTCGCCCACAACTCCACCACCCCCGGGCCCTCGAGGCCTCCTGTCGCTTGCCTGGGCGGACGGCAGGGCCGCGCCGGAGAGGGTTGGCTGCCGGGCTGGCGGTAAGTCGCCAGCACCAGCGAAGCTAAGCCTCAAGAGGCACACCGTGGCCCCCGCTGCATTCTACGGCCACACCTCCCTGAACGCACCACACCTCGTCTGATCTCGGAAGCTAATCAGGGTCTGGCCTGTTTCGTACCTGGATGGGAGACCACATGGGAATACCGAGTGCTGTAGGCTTTTTTGCCTCCCGCTCCGCCTTGACATTTAGTGGCCCGCGGCTGAGGCCGCCTCCGCCCCCGCTGAGCACCGCTGCAGGCCTCACCTCCTCACGTCCCTCCCAACACAGCGCGCCGGAGGGATCGCTCCCCGCCGAGCTGGCTGGACATGCGGCCAGAATGCGGCCCTGGAAGGCAGCCGCCACCCCAGCCGCTCCCGTGGTGGCTGGCCCGGACCCAGACTCCGCCGCAGGCCGGGGTGCCGTCCGTGCGGCCCGCGAGGCCCTCGACCTGCACTTGGCCGCCCCCACCGGAGCCCAGCCGCGCCGCAGCCCCCTGTCTGCCCGTGTGTCTCTCCACAGCTCCCTCCGGAAAAAGCCCCCCCTCCGCCGTTTCGCCACGGCCGGGGGCGGGAGCGGGGGCGGGGGCCGGGGCCGCTTCTCCGGGCCTGCCGGCCACCAGGGCCGGGGTCCTGTGCTCGGCGGGCGGCGTGGGGGCAAGGGGGGGCCTTGCTGGGGCTAAGGGGCCGTGCCCACTCCATGGTGGCTCCCAGTGGCTTCGGGCCAGCTGCTGCCCGGCCGGAGGGCCGGCCCGGCCGTGGCCGGGCTGCGCCTAACTCCGCGTGGGCGGGCAGGGGGGGATGCCCAAGGGACCGCGGCCGCCGGGCCCTGAAGCCTCCGGGGCCGCGTCCCTGTGAGCGTCGAGCGGGATCTGCGGCGGGGCGCCAAGCGCCGACGGGCCTGGAGCGTCCCGCCCGCCCTGGGCTGCGAGGTGGCCCACCACTCCGCCACCCCCGGGTCCCCGAGGCCTCCTGTCGCCTGCCTGGGCGGGCGGCAGGGCCCTGCCGGAGAGGGCTGGCCGCCGGCATGGCGGTAAGGCGCAGGCGCCAGCGAAGCTGGGCCTCAAGAGGCACCGCGCGGGCCCCTCCTGCGTCTACGGCCATACCACCCTGAACGCGCCCGATCTCGTCTGATCTCGGAAGCTAAGCAGGGTCGGGCCTGGTTAGTACTTGGATGGGAGACCGCCTGGGAATACCGGGTGCTGTAGGCTTTTTGCCTCCCGCTCCGCCTTCTCCTTTAGTCGCCCGCCGCCTCCGCCCCCGCCCCCGCCCCCGCCCCCGCCGGGCACCGCTGCAGGCCCCACCTCCTCCGGCCCCTCCCACCACAGCGCGCCAGAGGGGGCGCTCTCCGCCTGCCTGGCCGGCCAGGCGGCCAGAAGGCGGCCCTGGAAGGCAGCCGCATCCCAGCCGCTCCCGGGGTGGCTGGCCTGAACCCAGACTCCGCCTCAGGCCCGGGTGCCGGCCGTGCGGCCCGCGAGCCCCTTGACCTGCACCTGGCCGCCCCCACCAGCGCCCAGCCCCGGCGCAGCCACCTATCTGCCGGTGTGTCTCTCCACAGCTCCCTCCGGAAAAAGCCCCCCCTCCGCCGTTTCGCCACGGCCGGGGGCGGGAGCGGGGGCGGGGGCCGGGGCCGGTGCTCCGGGCCGGCCGGCCACAAGGCGCCGGGTCCTGTGCTCGGCGGGTGGCGTGGGGGCAAGGGTGGCCTTGCTGGGGCTAAGGGGCCGTGCCGACTCAATGGTGGCTCCCAGTGGGTTAAGGGCCGACTGCCGTCGGGCAGGAGGGCCGGCCCGGGCTGCGGCTGGGCTGCGCCTAGCGCCGCGTGGGCGGGCAGAGGGGAGGCCCAAGGGACCGCGGGCCCCGGGCCCTGAAGCCTCCGGGGCCACGTCCCTGTGAGCGACGTGCGGGATCTGGGGCGGGGCGCCAAGCGCCGAACGGTTTGGTGGGTCCCGCCCGCCCTGGGCTGGGAGGTCGCCGAACCCTCCGCCACCCCCCTGGTACCCGAGGCCGCCGTTGCCCTGCCTGGGCGGGCGGCGGGGCCCTGCCGGGGCGGGCTGGCCGCCGGGCTGGCGGGGAGGCGCAAGCGCCAGCGAAGCTGGGCCTCAAGAGGCACTCCGCGGGCCCCTTTTAACGTCTACGGCCATACCACCCTGAACGCGCCCGATCTCGTCTGATCTCGGAAGCTAAGCAGGGTCGGGCCTGGTTAGTACTTGGATGGGAGACCGCCTGGGAATACCGGGTGCTGTAGGCTTTTTGCCTCCCGCTCCGCCTTCTCCTTTAGTCGCCCGCGGCCTAGGCCGAGGCCGAGGCCAAGGCCGAGGCCGCTGCCTCCGCCCCCGCCCCCGCCCCCGCCGGGCAGCGCTGCAGGCCCCACCTCCTCCGGCCCCTCCCACCACAGCGCGCCAGAGGGGGCGCTCCGCGCCGGCCTGGCCGGCCAGGCGGCCAGAAGGCGGCCCTGGAAGGCAGCCGCCACCCCAGCCGCTCCCGTGGTGGCTGGCCCGGACCCAGACTCCGCCGCAGGCCGGGGTGCCGTCCGTGCGGCCCACGAAGCCCTCGACCTGCACTTGGCCGCCCCCACCGGAGCCCAGCCGCGCCGCAGCCCCCTGTCTGCCCGTGTGTCTCTCCACAGCTCCCTCCGGAAAAAGCCCACCCTTTGCCACTTCGCCACGGCCGAGAGTGGGAGCGGGGTCGTGGGCTGGGACCGGTTCGCTGGGCTGGCTAGACACCAGGCGCCGGGAACTTTGCTCGGCAGTTGGCGTGGGGGCAAGGGTGGCGTTGCTGTGTCTAAGGGGCCGTGCCGGCTCAATGGTGGCTCCCAGTGGCTTCGGGCCAACTGCCGTTGGGCAGGCGGGCCGGCCAGGCCGTGGCTGGGCTGCGCCTAGCACTGTGTGGATTGACAGGGTGGGGAATGCACAAGGGACCGAGGGCCACAGGCCCTTAAGCCTCCGGGGCCAAGTCCTGTGAGCGTTGAGCGGCTCTGGGGCGGAGGGCCAAGCGCCTACAGGCCTGGAGGGTCCCGCCTGACCTGAGCTGCGAAGTCGCCCACAACTCCACCACCCCCGGGCCCTCGAGGCCTCCTGCCGCTTGCCTGGGCGGACGCCAGGGCCGCGCCGGAGAGGGTTGGCTGCCGGGCTGGCGGTAAGTCGCCAGCACCAGCGAAGCTAAGCCTCAAGAGGCACACCGTGGCCCCCGCTGCATTCTACGGCCACACCTCCCTGAACGCACCACACCTCGTCTGATCTCGGAAGCTAATCAGGGTCTGGCCTGTTTCGTACCTGGATGGGAGACCACATGGGAATACCGAGTGCTGTAGGCTTTTTTGCCTCCCGCTCCGCCTTGACATTTAGTGGCCCGCGGCCGAGGCCGCCTCCGCCCCCGCTGAGCACCGCTGCAGGCCTCACCTCCTCACGTCCCTCCCAACACAGCGCGCCGGAGGGATCGCTCCCCGCCGAGCTGGCTGGACATGCGGCCAGAATGCGGCCCTGGAAGGCAGCCGCCACCCCAGCCGCTCCCGTGGTGGCTGGCCCGGACCCAGACTCCGCCGCAGGCCGGGGTGCCGTCCGTGCGGCCCACGAAGCCCTCGACCTGCACTTGGCCGCCCCCACCGGAGCCCAGCCGCGCCGCAGCCCCCTGTCTGCCCGTGTGTCTCTCCACAGCTCCCTCCGGAAAAAGCCCACCCTTTGCCACTTCGCCACGGCCGAGAGTGGGAGCGGGGTCGTGGGCTGGGACCGGTTCGCTGGGCTGGCTAGACACCAGGCGCCGGGAACTTTGCTCGGCAGTTGGCGTGGGGGCAAGGGTGGCGTTGCTGTGTCTAAGGGGCCGTGCCGGCTCAATGGTGGCTCCCAGTGGCTTCGGGCCAACTGCCGTTGGGCAGGCGGGCCGGCCAGGCCGTGGCTGGGCTGCGCCTAGCACTGTGTGGATTGACAGGGTGGGGAATGCACAAGGGACCGAGGGCCACAGGCCCTTAAGCCTCCGGGGCCAAGTCCTGTGAGCGTTGAGCGGCTCTGGGGCGGAGGGCCAAGCGCCTACAGGCCTGGAGGGTCCCGCCTGACCTGAGCTGCGAAGTCGCCCACAACTCCACCACCCCCGGGCCCTCGAGGCCTCCTGTCGCTTGCCTGGGCGGACGGCAGGGCCGCGCCGGAGAGGGTTGGCTGCCGGGCTGGCGGTAAGTCGCCAGCACCAGCGAAGCTAAGCCTCAAGAGGCACACCGTGGCCCCCGCTGCATTCTACGGCCACACCTCCCTGAACGCACCACACCTCGTCTGATCTCGGAAGCTAATCAGGGTCTGGCCTGTTTCGTACCTGGATGGGAGACCACATGGGAATACCGAGTGCTGTAGGCTTTTTTGCCTCCCGCTCCGCCTTGACATTTAGTGGCCCGCGGCTGAGGCCGCCTCCGCCCCCGCTGAGCACCGCTGCAGGCCTCACCTCCTCACGTCCCTCCCAACACAGCGCGCCGGAGGGATCGCTCCCCGCCGAGCTGGCTGGACATGCGGCCAGAATGCGGCCCTGGAAGGCAGCCGCCACCCCAGCCGCTCCCGTGGTGGCTGGCCCGGACCCAGACTCCGCCGCAGGCCGGGGTGCCGTCCGTGCGGCCCGCGAGGCCCTCGACCTGCACTTGGCCGCCCCCACCGGAGCCCAGCCGCGCCGCAGCCCCCTGTCTGCCCGTGTGTCTCTCCACAGCTCCCTCCGGAAAAAGCCCCCCCTCCGCCGTTTCGCCACGGCCGGGGGCGGGAGCGGGGGCGGGGGCCGGGGCCGCTTCTCCGGGCCTGCCGGCCACCAGGGCCGGGGTCCTGTGCTCGGCGGGCGGCGTGGGGGCAAGGGGGGGCCTTGCTGGGGCTAAGGGGCCGTGCCCACTCCATGGTGGCTCCCAGTGGCTTCGGGCCAGCTGCTGCCCGGCCGGAGGGCCGGCCCGGCCGTGGCCGGGCTGCGCCTAACTCCGCGTGGGCGGGCAGGGGGGGATGCCCAAGGGACCGCGGCCGCCGGGCCCTGAAGCCTCCGGGGCCGCGTCCCTGTGAGCGTCGAGCGGGATCTGCGGCGGGGCGCCAAGCGCCGACGGGCCTGGAGCGTCCCGCCCGCCCTGGGCTGCGAGGTGGCCCACCACTCCGCCACCCCCGGGTCCCCGAGGCCTCCTGTCGCCTGCCTGGGCGGGCGGCAGGGCCCTGCCGGAGAGGGCTGGCCGCCGGCATGGCGGTAAGGCGCAGGCGCCAGCGAAGCTGGGCCTCAAGAGGCACCGCGCGGGCCCCTCCTGCGTCTACGGCCATACCACCCTGAACGCGCCCGATCTCGTCTGATCTCGGAAGCTAAGCAGGGTCGGGCCTGGTTAGTACTTGGATGGGAGACCGCCTGGGAATACCGGGTGCTGTAGGCTTTTTGCCTCCCGCTCCGCCTTCTCCTTTAGTCGCCCGCCGCCTCCGCCCCCGCCCCCGCCCCCGCCCCCGCCGGGCACCGCTGCAGGCCCCACCTCCTCCGGCCCCTCCCACCACAGCGCGCCAGAGGGGGCGCTCTCCGCCTGCCTGGCCGGCCAGGCGGCCAGAAGGCGGCCCTGGAAGGCAGCCGCATCCCAGCCGCTCCCGGGGTGGCTGGCCTGAACCCAGACTCCGCCTCAGGCCCGGGTGCCGGCCGTGCGGCCCGCGAGCCCCTTGACCTGCACCTGGCCGCCCCCACCAGCGCCCAGCCCCGGCGCAGCCACCTATCTGCCGGTGTGTCTCTCCACAGCTCCCTCCGGAAAAAGCCCCCCCTCCGCCGTTTCGCCACGGCCGGGGGCGGGAGCGGGGGCGGGGGCCGGGGCCGGTGCTCCGGGCCGGCCGGCCACAAGGCGCCGGGTCCTGTGCTCGGCGGGTGGCGTGGGGGCAAGGGTGGCCTTGCTGGGGCTAAGGGGCCGTGCCGACTCAATGGTGGCTCCCAGTGGGTTAAGGGCCGACTGCCGTCGGGCAGGAGGGCCGGCCCGGGCTGCGGCTGGGCTGCGCCTAGCGCCGCGTGGGCGGGCAGAGGGGAGGCCCAAGGGACCGCGGGCCCCGGGCCCTGAAGCCTCCGGGGCCACGTCCCTGTGAGCGACGTGCGGGATCTGGGGCGGGGCGCCAAGCGCCGAACGGTTTGGTGGGTCCCGCCCGCCCTGGGCTGGGAGGTCGCCGAACCCTCCGCCACCCCCCTGGTACCCGAGGCCGCCGTTGCCCTGCCTGGGCGGGCGGCGGGGCCCTGCCGGGGCGGGCTGGCCGCCGGGCTGGCGGGGAGGCGCAAGCGCCAGCGAAGCTGGGCCTCAAGAGGCACTCCGCGGGCCCCTTTTAACGTCTACGGCCATACCACCCTGAACGCGCCCGATCTCGTCTGATCTCGGAAGCTAAGCAGGGTCGGGCCTGGTTAGTACTTGGATGGGAGACCGCCTGGGAATACCGGGTGCTGTAGGCTTTTTGCCTCCCGCTCCGCCTTCTCCTTTAGTCGCCCGCGGCCTAGGCCGAGGCCGAGGCCAAGGCCGAGGCCGCTGCCTCCGCCCCCGCCCCCGCCCCCGCCGGGCAGCGCTGCAGGCCCCACCTCCTCCGGCCCCTCCCACCACAGCGCGCCAGAGGGGGCGCTCCGCGCCGGCCTGGCCGGCCAGGCGGCCAGAAGGCGGCCCTGGAAGGCAGCCGCCACCCCAGCCGCTCCCGTGGTGGCTGGCCCGGACCCAGACTCCGCCGCAGGCCGGGGTGCCGTCCGTGCGGCCCACGAAGCCCTCGACCTGCACTTGGCCGCCCCCACCGGAGCCCAGCCGCGCCGCAGCCCCCTGTCTGCCCGTGTGTCTCTCCACAGCTCCCTCCGGAAAAAGCCCACCCTTTGCCACTTCGCCACGGCCGAGAGTGGGAGCGGGGTCGTGGGCTGGGACCGGTTCGCTGGGCTGGCTAGACACCAGGCGCCGGGAACTTTGCTCGGCAGTTGGCGTGGGGGCAAGGGTGGCGTTGCTGTGTCTAAGGGGCCGTGCCGGCTCAATGGTGGCTCCCAGTGGCTTCGGGCCAACTGCCGTTGGGCAGGCGGGCCGGCCAGGCCGTGGCTGGGCTGCGCCTAGCACTGTGTGGATTGACAGGGTGGGGAATGCACAAGGGACCGAGGGCCACAGGCCCTTAAGCCTCCGGGGCCAAGTCCTGTGAGCGTTGAGCGGCTCTGGGGCGGAGGGCCAAGCGCCTACAGGCCTGGAGGGTCCCGCCTGACCTGAGCTGCGAAGTCGCCCACAACTCCACCACCCCCGGGCCCTCGAGGCCTCCTGTCGCTTGCCTGGGCGGACGGCAGGGCCGCGCCGGAGAGGGTTGGCTGCCGGGCTGGCGGTAAGTCGCCAGCACCAGCGAAGCTAAGCCTCAAGAGGCACACCGTGGCCCCCGCTGCATTCTACGGCCACACCTCCCTGAACGCACCACACCTCGTCTGATCTCGGAAGCTAATCAGGGTCTGGCCTGTTTCGTACCTGGATGGGAGACCACATGGGAATACCGAGTGCTGTAGGCTTTTTTGCCTCCCGCTCCGCCTTGACATTTAGTGGCCCGCGGCCGAGGCCGCCTCCGCCCCCGCTGAGCACCGCTGCAGGCCTCACCTCCTCACGTCCCTCCCAACACAGCGCGCCGGAGGGATCGCTCCCCGCCGAGCTGGCTGGACATGCGGCCAGAATGCGGCCCTGGAAGGCAGCCGCCACCCCAGCCGCTCCCGTGGTGGCTGGCCCGGACCCAGACTCCGCCGCAGGCCGGGGTGCCGTCCGTGCGGCCCGCGAGGCCCTCGACCTGCACTTGGCCGCCCCCACCGGAGCCCAGCCGCGCCGCAGCCCCCTGTCTGCCCGTGTGTCTCTCCACAGCTCCCTCCGGAAAAAGCCCCCCCTCCGCCGTTTCGCCACGGCCGGGGGCGGGAGCGGGGGCGGGGGCCGGGGCCGCTTCTCCGGGCCTGCCGGCCACCAGGGCCGGGGTCCTGTGCTCGGCGGGCGGCGTGGGGGCAAGGGGGGGCCTTGCTGGGGCTAAGGGGCCGTGCCCACTCCATGGTGGCTCCCAGTGGCTTCGGGCCAGCTGCTGCCCGGCCGGAGGGCCGGCCCGGCCGTGGCCGGGCTGCGCCTAACTCCGCGTGGGCGGGCAGGGGGGGATGCCCAAGGGACCGCGGCCGCCGGGCCCTGAAGCCTCCGGGGCCGCGTCCCTGTGAGCGTCGAGCGGGATCTGCGGCGGGGCGCCAAGCGCCGACGGGCCTGGAGCGTCCCGCCCGCCCTGGGCTGCGAGGTGGCCCACCACTCCGCCACCCCCGGGTCCCCGAGGCCTCCTGTCGCCTGCCTGGGCGGGCGGCAGGGCCCTGCCGGAGAGGGCTGGCCGCCGGCATGGCGGTAAGGCGCAGGCGCCAGCGAAGCTGGGCCTCAAGAGGCACCGCGCGGGCCCCTCCTGCGTCTACGGCCATACCACCCTGAACGCGCCCGATCTCGTCTGATCTCGGAAGCTAAGCAGGGTCGGGCCTGGTTAGTACTTGGATGGGAGACCGCCTGGGAATACCGGGTGCTGTAGGCTTTTTGCCTCCCGCTCCGCCTTCTCCTTTAGTCGCCCGCCGCCTCCGCCCCCGCCCCCGCCCCCGCCCCCGCCGGGCACCGCTGCAGGCCCCACCTCCTCCGGCCCCTCCCACCACAGCGCGCCAGAGGGGGCGCTCTCCGCCTGCCTGGCCGGCCAGGCGGCCAGAAGGCGGCCCTGGAAGGCAGCCGCATCCCAGCCGCTCCCGGGGTGGCTGGCCTGAACCCAGACTCCGCCTCAGGCCCGGGTGCCGGCCGTGCGGCCCGCGAGCCCCTTGACCTGCACCTGGCCGCCCCCACCAGCGCCCAGCCCCGGCGCAGCCACCTATCTGCCGGTGTGTCTCTCCACAGCTCCCTCCGGAAAAAGCCCCCCCTCCGCCGTTTCGCCACGGCCGGGGGCGGGAGCGGGGGCGGGGGCCGGGGCCGGTGCTCCGGGCCGGCCGGCCACAAGGCGCCGGGTCCTGTGCTCGGCGGGTGGCGTGGGGGCAAGGGTGGCCTTGCTGGGGCTAAGGGGCCGTGCCGACTCAATGGTGGCTCCCAGTGGGTTAAGGGCCGACTGCCGTCGGGCAGGAGGGCCGGCCCGGGCTGCGGCTGGGCTGCGCCTAGCGCCGCGTGGGCGGGCAGAGGGGAGGCCCAAGGGACCGCGGGCCCCGGGCCCTGAAGCCTCCGGGGCCACGTCCCTGTGAGCGACGTGCGGGATCTGGGGCGGGGCGCCAAGCGCCGAACGGTTTGGTGGGTCCCGCCCGCCCTGGGCTGGGAGGTCGCCGAACCCTCCGCCACCCCCCTGGTACCCGAGGCCGCCGTTGCCCTGCCTGGGCGGGCGGCGGGGCCCTGCCGGGGCGGGCTGGCCGCCGGGCTGGCGGGGAGGCGCAAGCGCCAGCGAAGCTGGGCCTCAAGAGGCACTCCGCGGGCCCCTTTTAACGTCTACGGCCATACCACCCTGAACGCGCCCGATCTCGTCTGATCTCGGAAGCTAAGCAGGGTCGGGCCTGGTTAGTACTTGGATGGGAGACCGCCTGGGAATACCGGGTGCTGTAGGCTTTTTGCCTCCCGCTCCGCCTTCTCCTTTAGTCGCCCGCGGCCTAGGCCGAGGCCGAGGCCAAGGCCGAGGCCGCTGCCTCCGCCCCCGCCCCCGCCCCCGCCGGGCAGCGCTGCAGGCCCCACCTCCTCCGGCCCCTCCCACCACAGCGCGCCAGAGGGGGCGCTCCGCGCCGGCCTGGCCGGCCAGGCGGCCAGAAGGCGGCCCTGGAAGGCAGCCGCCACCCCAGCCGCTCCCGTGGTGGCTGGCCCGGACCCAGACTCCGCCGCAGGCCGGGGTGCCGTCCGTGCGGCCCACGAAGCCCTCGACCTGCACTTGGCCGCCCCCACCGGAGCCCAGCCGCGCCGCAGCCCCCTGTCTGCCCGTGTGTCTCTCCACAGCTCCCTCCGGAAAAAGCCCACCCTTTGCCACTTCGCCACGGCCGAGAGTGGGAGCGGGGTCGTGGGCTGGGACCGGTTCGCTGGGCTGGCTAGACACCAGGCGCCGGGAACTTTGCTCGGCAGTTGGCGTGGGGGCAAGGGTGGCGTTGCTGTGTCTAAGGGGCCGTGCCGGCTCAATGGTGGCTCCCAGTGGCTTCGGGCCAACTGCCGTTGGGCAGGCGGGCCGGCCAGGCCGTGGCTGGGCTGCGCCTAGCACTGTGTGGATTGACAGGGTGGGGAATGCACAAGGGACCGAGGGCCACAGGCCCTTAAGCCTCCGGGGCCAAGTCCTGTGAGCGTTGAGCGGCTCTGGGGCGGAGGGCCAAGCGCCTACAGGCCTGGAGGGTCCCGCCTGACCTGAGCTGCGAAGTCGCCCACAACTCCACCACCCCCGGGCCCTCGAGGCCTCCTGCCGCTTGCCTGGGCGGACGGCAGGGCCGCGCCGGAGAGGGTTGGCTGCCGGGCTGGCGGTAAGTCGCCAGCACCAGCGAAGCTAAGCCTCAAGAGGCACACCGTGGCCCCCGCTGCATTCTACGGCCACACCTCCCTGAACGCACCACACCTCGTCTGATCTCGGAAGCTAATCAGGGTCTGGCCTGTTTCGTACCTGGATGGGAGACCACATGGGAATACCGAGTGCTGTAGGCTTTTTTGCCTCCCGCTCCGCCTTGACATTTAGTGGCCCGCGGCCGAGGCCGCCTCCGCCCCCGCTGAGCACCGCTGCAGGCCTCACCTCCTCACGTCCCTCCCAACACAGCGCGCCGGAGGGATCGCTCCCCGCCGAGCTGGCTGGACATGCGGCCAGAATGCGGCCCTGGAAGGCAGCCGCCACCCCAGCCGCTCCCGTGGTGGCTGGCCCGGACCCAGACTCCGCCGCAGGCCGGGGTGCCGTCCGTGCGGCCCGCGAGGCCCTCGACCTGCACTTGGCCGCCCCCACCGGAGCCCAGCCGCGCCGCAGCCCCCTGTCTGCCCGTGTGTCTCTCCACAGCTCCCTCCGGAAAAAGCCCACCCTTTGCCACTTCGCCACGGCCGAGAGTGGGAGCGGGGTCGTGGGCTGGGACCGGTTCGCTGGGCTGGCTAGACACCAGGCGCCGGGAACTTTGCTCGGCAGTTGGCGTGGGGGCAAGGGTGGCGTTGCTGTGTCTAAGGGGCCGTGCCGGCTCAATGGTGGCTCCCAGTGGCTTCGGGCCAACTGCCGTTGGGCAGGCGGGCCGGCCAGGCCGTGGCTGGGCTGCGCCTAGCACTGTGTGGATTGACAGGGTGGGGAATGCACAAGGGACCGAGGGCCACAGGCCCTTAAGCCTCCGGGGCCAAGTCCTGTGAGCGTTGAGCGGCTCTGGGGCGGAGGGCCAAGCGCCTACAGGCCTGGAGGGTCCCGCCTGACCTGAGCTGCGAAGTCGCCCACAACTCCACCACCCCCGGGCCCTCGAGGCCTCCTGTCGCTTGCCTGGGCGGACGGCAGGGCCGCGCCGGAGAGGGTTGGCTGCCGGGCTGGCGGTAAGTCGCCAGCACCAGCGAAGCTAAGCCTCAAGAGGCACACCGTGGCCCCCGCTGCATTCTACGGCCACACCTCCCTGAACGCACCACACCTCGTCTGATCTCGGAAGCTAATCAGGGTCTGGCCTGTTTCGTACCTGGATGGGAGACCACATGGGAATACCGAGTGCTGTAGGCTTTTTTGCCTCCCGCTCCGCCTTGACATTTAGTGGCCCGCGGCTGAGGCCGCCTCCGCCCCCGCTGAGCACCGCTGCAGGCCTCACCTCCTCACGTCCCTCCCAACACAGCGCGCCGGAGGGATCGCTCCCCGCCGAGCTGGCTGGACATGCGGCCAGAATGCGGCCCTGGAAGGCAGCCGCCACCCCAGCCGCTCCCGTGGTGGCTGGCCCGGACCCAGACTCCGCCGCAGGCCGGGGTGCCGTCCGTGCGGCCCGCGAGGCCCTCGACCTGCACTTGGCCGCCCCCACCGGAGCCCAGCCGCGCCGCAGCCCCCTGTCTGCCCGTGTGTCTCTCCACAGCTCCCTCCGGAAAAAGCCCCCCCTCCGCCGTTTCGCCACGGCCGGGGGCGGGAGCGGGGGCGGGGGCCGGGGCCGCTTCTCCGGGCCTGCCGGCCACCAGGGCCGGGGTCCTGTGCTCGGCGGGCGGCGTGGGGGCAAGGGGGGGCCTTGCTGGGGCTAAGGGGCCGTGCCCACTCCATGGTGGCTCCCAGTGGCTTCGGGCCAGCTGCTGCCCGGCCGGAGGGCCGGCCCGGCCGTGGCCGGGCTGCGCCTAACTCCGCGTGGGCGGGCAGGGGGGGATGCCCAAGGGACCGCGGCCGCCGGGCCCTGAAGCCTCCGGGGCCGCGTCCCTGTGAGCGTCGAGCGGGATCTGCGGCGGGGCGCCAAGCGCCGACGGGCCTGGAGCGTCCCGCCCGCCCTGGGCTGCGAGGTGGCCCACCACTCCGCCACCCCCGGGTCCCCGAGGCCTCCTGTCGCCTGCCTGGGCGGGCGGCAGGGCCCTGCCGGAGAGGGCTGGCCGCCGGCATGGCGGTAAGGCGCAGGCGCCAGCGAAGCTGGGCCTCAAGAGGCACCGCGCGGGCCCCTCCTGCGTCTACGGCCATACCACCCTGAACGCGCCCGATCTCGTCTGATCTCGGAAGCTAAGCAGGGTCGGGCCTGGTTAGTACTTGGATGGGAGACCGCCTGGGAATACCGGGTGCTGTAGGCTTTTTGCCTCCCGCTCCGCCTTCTCCTTTAGTCGCCCGCCGCCTCCGCCCCCGCCCCCGCCCCCGCCCCCGCCGGGCACCGCTGCAGGCCCCACCTCCTCCGGCCCCTCCCACCACAGCGCGCCAGAGGGGGCGCTCTCCGCCTGCCTGGCCGGCCAGGCGGCCAGAAGGCGGCCCTGGAAGGCAGCCGCATCCCAGCCGCTCCCGGGGTGGCTGGCCTGAACCCAGACTCCGCCTCAGGCCCGGGTGCCGGCCGTGCGGCCCGCGAGCCCCTTGACCTGCACCTGGCCGCCCCCACCAGCGCCCAGCCCCGGCGCAGCCACCTATCTGCCGGTGTGTCTCTCCACAGCTCCCTCCGGAAAAAGCCCCCCCTCCGCCGTTTCGCCACGGCCGGGGGCGGGAGCGGGGGCGGGGGCCGGGGCCGGTGCTCCGGGCCGGCCGGCCACAAGGCGCCGGGTCCTGTGCTCGGCGGGTGGCGTGGGGGCAAGGGTGGCCTTGCTGGGGCTAAGGGGCCGTGCCGACTCAATGGTGGCTCCCAGTGGGTTAAGGGCCGACTGCCGTCGGGCAGGAGGGCCGGCCCGGGCTGCGGCTGGGCTGCGCCTAGCGCCGCGTGGGCGGGCAGAGGGGAGGCCCAAGGGACCGCGGGCCCCGGGCCCTGAAGCCTCCGGGGCCACGTCCCTGTGAGCGACGTGCGGGATCTGGGGCGGGGCGCCAAGCGCCGAACGGTTTGGTGGGTCCCGCCCGCCCTGGGCTGGGAGGTCGCCGAACCCTCCGCCACCCCCCTGGTACCCGAGGCCGCCGTTGCCCTGCCTGGGCGGGCGGCGGGGCCCTGCCGGGGCGGGCTGGCCGCCGGGCTGGCGGGGAGGCGCAAGCGCCAGCGAAGCTGGGCCTCAAGAGGCACTCCGCGGGCCCCTTTTAACGTCTACGGCCATACCACCCTGAACGCGCCCGATCTCGTCTGATCTCGGAAGCTAAGCAGGGTCGGGCCTGGTTAGTACTTGGATGGGAGACCGCCTGGGAATACCGGGTGCTGTAGGCTTTTTGCCTCCCGCTCCGCCTTCTCCTTTAGTCGCCCGCGGCCTAGGCCGAGGCCGAGGCCAAGGCCGAGGCCGCTGCCTCCGCCCCCGCCCCCGCCCCCGCCGGGCAGCGCTGCAGGCCCCACCTCCTCCGGCCCCTCCCACCACAGCGCGCCAGAGGGGGCGCTCCGCGCCGGCCTGGCCGGCCAGGCGGCCAGAAGGCGGCCCTGGAAGGCAGCCGCCACCCCAGCCGCTCCCGTGGTGGCTGGCCCGGACCCAGACTCCGCCGCAGGCCGGGGTGCCGTCCGTGCGGCCCACGAAGCCCTCGACCTGCACTTGGCCGCCCCCACCGGAGCCCAGCCGCGCCGCAGCCCCCTGTCTGCCCGTGTGTCTCTCCACAGCTCCCTCCGGAAAAAGCCCACCCTTTGCCACTTCGCCACGGCCGAGAGTGGGAGCGGGGTCGTGGGCTGGGACCGGTTCGCTGGGCTGGCTAGACACCAGGCGCCGGGAACTTTGCTCGGCAGTTGGCGTGGGGGCAAGGGTGGCGTTGCTGTGTCTAAGGGGCCGTGCCGGCTCAATGGTGGCTCCCAGTGGCTTCGGGCCAACTGCCGTTGGGCAGGCGGGCCGGCCAGGCCGTGGCTGGGCTGCGCCTAGCACTGTGTGGATTGACAGGGTGGGGAATGCACAAGGGACCGAGGGCCACAGGCCCTTAAGCCTCCGGGGCCAAGTCCTGTGAGCGTTGAGCGGCTCTGGGGCGGAGGGCCAAGCGCCTACAGGCCTGGAGGGTCCCGCCTGACCTGAGCTGCGAAGTCGCCCACAACTCCACCACCCCCGGGCCCTCGAGGCCTCCTGCCGCTTGCCTGGGCGGACGGCAGGGCCGCGCCGGAGAGGGTTGGCTGCCGGGCTGGCGGTAAGTCGCCAGCACCAGCGAAGCTAAGCCTCAAGAGGCACACCGTGGCCCCCGCTGCATTCTACGGCCACACCTCCCTGAACGCACCACACCTCGTCTGATCTCGGAAGCTAATCAGGGTCTGGCCTGTTTCGTACCTGGATGGGAGACCACATGGGAATACCGAGTGCTGTAGGCTTTTTTGCCTCCCGCTCCGCCTTGACATTTAGTGGCCCGCGGCCGAGGCCGCCTCCGCCCCCGCTGAGCACCGCTGCAGGCCTCACCTCCTCACGTCCCTCCCAACACAGCGCGCCGGAGGGATCGCTCCCCGCCGAGCTGGCTGGACATGCGGCCAGAATGCGGCCCTGGAAGGCAGCCGCCACCCCAGCCGCTCCCGTGGTGGCTGGCCCGGACCCAGACTCCGCCGCAGGCCGGGGTGCCGTCCGTGCGGCCCACGAAGCCCTCGACCTGCACTTGGCCGCCCCCACCGGAGCCCAGCCGCGCCGCAGCCCCCTGTCTGCCCGTGTGTCTCTCCACAGCTCCCTCCGGAAAAAGCCCACCCTTTGCCACTTCGCCACGGCCGAGAGTGGGAGCGGGGTCGTGGGCTGGGACCGGTTCGCTGGGCTGGCTAGACACCAGGCGCCGGGAACTTTGCTCGGCAGTTGGCGTGGGGGCAAGGGTGGCGTTGCTGTGTCTAAGGGGCCGTGCCGGCTCAATGGTGGCTCCCAGTGGCTTCGGGCCAACTGCCGTTGGGCAGGCGGGCCGGCCAGGCCGTGGCTGGGCTGCGCCTAGCACTGTGTGGATTGACAGGGTGGGGAATGCACAAGGGACCGAGGGCCACAGGCCCTTAAGCCTCCGGGGCCAAGTCCTGTGAGCGTTGAGCGGCTCTGGGGCGGAGGGCCAAGCGCCTACAGGCCTGGAGGGTCCCGCCTGACCTGAGCTGCGAAGTCGCCCACAACTCCACCACCCCCGGGCCCTCGAGGCCTCCTGTCGCTTGCCTGGGCGGACGGCAGGGCCGCGCCGGAGAGGGTTGGCTGCCGGGCTGGCGGTAAGTCGCCAGCACCAGCGAAGCTAAGCCTCAAGAGGCACACCGTGGCCCCCGCTGCATTCTACGGCCACACCTCCCTGAACGCACCACACCTCGTCTGATCTCGGAAGCTAATCAGGGTCTGGCCTGTTTCGTACCTGGATGGGAGACCACATGGGAATACCGAGTGCTGTAGGCTTTTTTGCCTCCCGCTCCGCCTTGACATTTAGTGGCCCGCGGCTGAGGCCGCCTCCGCCCCCGCTGAGCACCGCTGCAGGCCTCACCTCCTCACGTCCCTCCCAACACAGCGCGCCGGAGGGATCGCTCCCCGCCGAGCTGGCTGGACATGCGGCCAGAATGCGGCCCTGGAAGGCAGCCGCCACCCCAGCCGCTCCCGTGGTGGCTGGCCCGGACCCAGACTCCGCCGCAGGCCGGGGTGCCGTCCGTGCGGCCCGCGAGGCCCTCGACCTGCACTTGGCCGCCCCCACCGGAGCCCAGCCGCGCCGCAGCCCCCTGTCTGCCCGTGTGTCTCTCCACAGCTCCCTCCGGAAAAAGCCCCCCCTCCGCCGTTTCGCCACGGCCGGGGGCGGGAGCGGGGGCGGGGGCCGGGGCCGCTTCTCCGGGCCTGCCGGCCACCAGGGCCGGGGTCCTGTGCTCGGCGGGCGGCGTGGGGGCAAGGGGGGGCCTTGCTGGGGCTAAGGGGCCGTGCCCACTCCATGGTGGCTCCCAGTGGCTTCGGGCCAGCTGCTGCCCGGCCGGAGGGCCGGCCCGGCCGTGGCCGGGCTGCGCCTAACTCCGCGTGGGCGGGCAGGGGGGGATGCCCAAGGGACCGCGGCCGCCGGGCCCTGAAGCCTCCGGGGCCGCGTCCCTGTGAGCGTCGAGCGGGATCTGCGGCGGGGCGCCAAGCGCCGACGGGCCTGGAGCGTCCCGCCCGCCCTGGGCTGCGAGGTGGCCCACCACTCCGCCACCCCCGGGTCCCCGAGGCCTCCTGTCGCCTGCCTGGGCGGGCGGCAGGGCCCTGCCGGAGAGGGCTGGCCGCCGGCATGGCGGTAAGGCGCAGGCGCCAGCGAAGCTGGGCCTCAAGAGGCACCGCGCGGGCCCCTCCTGCGTCTACGGCCATACCACCCTGAACGCGCCCGATCTCGTCTGATCTCGGAAGCTAAGCAGGGTCGGGCCTGGTTAGTACTTGGATGGGAGACCGCCTGGGAATACCGGGTGCTGTAGGCTTTTTGCCTCCCGCTCCGCCTTCTCCTTTAGTCGCCCGCCGCCTCCGCCCCCGCCCCCGCCCCCGCCCCCGCCGGGCACCGCTGCAGGCCCCACCTCCTCCGGCCCCTCCCACCACAGCGCGCCAGAGGGGGCGCTCTCCGCCTGCCTGGCCGGCCAGGCGGCCAGAAGGCGGCCCTGGAAGGCAGCCGCATCCCAGCCGCTCCCGGGGTGGCTGGCCTGAACCCAGACTCCGCCTCAGGCCCGGGTGCCGGCCGTGCGGCCCGCGAGCCCCTTGACCTGCACCTGGCCGCCCCCACCAGCGCCCAGCCCCGGCGCAGCCACCTATCTGCCGGTGTGTCTCTCCACAGCTCCCTCCGGAAAAAGCCCCCCCTCCGCCGTTTCGCCACGGCCGGGGGCGGGAGCGGGGGCGGGGGCCGGGGCCGGTGCTCCGGGCCGGCCGGCCACAAGGCGCCGGGTCCTGTGCTCGGCGGGTGGCGTGGGGGCAAGGGTGGCCTTGCTGGGGCTAAGGGGCCGTGCCGACTCAATGGTGGCTCCCAGTGGGTTAAGGGCCGACTGCCGTCGGGCAGGAGGGCCGGCCCGGGCTGCGGCTGGGCTGCGCCTAGCGCCGCGTGGGCGGGCAGAGGGGAGGCCCAAGGGACCGCGGGCCCCGGGCCCTGAAGCCTCCGGGGCCACGTCCCTGTGAGCGACGTGCGGGATCTGGGGCGGGGCGCCAAGCGCCGAACGGTTTGGTGGGTCCCGCCCGCCCTGGGCTGGGAGGTCGCCGAACCCTCCGCCACCCCCCTGGTACCCGAGGCCGCCGTTGCCCTGCCTGGGCGGGCGGCGGGGCCCTGCCGGGGCGGGCTGGCCGCCGGGCTGGCGGGGAGGCGCAAGCGCCAGCGAAGCTGGGCCTCAAGAGGCACTCCGCGGGCCCCTTTTAACGTCTACGGCCATACCACCCTGAACGCGCCCGATCTCGTCTGATCTCGGAAGCTAAGCAGGGTCGGGCCTGGTTAGTACTTGGATGGGAGACCGCCTGGGAATACCGGGTGCTGTAGGCTTTTTGCCTCCCGCTCCGCCTTCTCCTTTAGTCGCCCGCGGCCTAGGCCGAGGCCGAGGCCAAGGCCGAGGCCGCTGCCTCCGCCCCCGCCCCCGCCCCCGCCGGGCAGCGCTGCAGGCCCCACCTCCTCCGGCCCCTCCCACCACAGCGCGCCAGAGGGGGCGCTCCGCGCCGGCCTGGCCGGCCAGGCGGCCAGAAGGCGGCCCTGGAAGGCAGCCGCCACCCCAGCCGCTCCCGTGGTGGCTGGCCCGGACCCAGACTCCGCCGCAGGCCGGGGTGCCGTCCGTGCGGCCCACGAAGCCCTCGACCTGCACTTGGCAGCCCCCACCGGAGCCCAGCCGCGCCGCAGCCCCCTGTCTGCCCGTGTGTCTCTCCACAGCTCCCTCCGGAAAAAGCCCACCCTTTGCCACTTCGCCACGGCCGAGAGTGGGAGCGGGGTCGTGGGCTGGGACCGGTTCGCTGGGCTGGCTAGACACCAGGCGCCGGGAACTTTGCTCGGCAGTTGGCGTGGGGGCAAGGGTGGCGTTGCTGTGTCTAAGGGGCCGTGCCGGCTCAATGGTGGCTCCCAGTGGCTTCGGGCCAACTGCCGTTGGGCAGGCGGGCCGGCCAGGCCGTGGCTGGGCTGCGCCTAGCACTGTGTGGATTGACAGGGTGGGGAATGCACAAGGGACCGAGGGCCACAGGCCCTTAAGCCTCCGGGGCCAAGTCCTGTGAGCGTTGAGCGGCTCTGGGGCGGAGGGCCAAGCGCCTACAGGCCTGGAGGGTCCCGCCTGACCTGAGCTGCGAAGTCGCCCACAACTCCACCACCCCCGGGCCCTCGAGGCCTCCTGTCGCTTGCCTGGGCGGACGGCAGGGCCGCGCCGGAGAGGGTTGGCTGCCGGGCTGGCGGTAAGTCGCCAGCACCAGCGAAGCTAAGCCTCAAGAGGCACACCGTGGCCCCCGCTGCATTCTACGGCCACACCTCCCTGAACGCACCACACCTCGTCTGATCTCGGAAGCTAATCAGGGTCTGGCCTGTTTCGTACCTGGATGGGAGACCACATGGGAATACCGAGTGCTGTAGGCTTTTTTGCCTCCCGCTCCGCCTTGACATTTAGTGGCCCGCGGCCGAGGCCGCCTCCGCCCCCGCTGAGCACCGCTGCAGGCCTCACCTCCTCACGTCCCTCCCAACACAGCGCGCCGGAGGGATCGCTCCCCGCCGAGCTGGCTGGACATGCGGCCAGAATGCGGCCCTGGAAGGCAGCCGCCACCCCAGCCGCTCCCGTGGTGGCTGGCCCGGACCCAGACTCCGCCGCAGGCCGGGGTGCCGTCCGTGCGGCCCGCGAGGCCCTCGACCTGCACTTGGCCGCCCCCACCGGAGCCCAGCCGCGCCGCAGCCCCCTGTCTGCCCGTGTGTCTCTCCACAGCTCCCTCCGGAAAAAGCCCCCCCTCCGCCGTTTCGCCACGGCCGGGGGCGGGAGCGGGGGCGGGGGCCGGGGCCGCTTCTCCGGGCCTGCCGGCCACCAGGGCCGGGGTCCTGTGCTCGGCGGGCGGCGTGGGGGCAAGGGGGGGCCTTGCTGGGGCTAAGGGGCCGTGCCCACTCCATGGTGGCTCCCAGTGGCTTCGGGCCAGCTGCTGCCCGGCCGGAGGGCCGGCCCGGCCGTGGCCGGGCTGCGCCTAACTCCGCGTGGGCGGGCAGGGGGGGATGCCCAAGGGACCGCGGCCGCCGGGCCCTGAAGCCTCCGGGGCCGCGTCCCTGTGAGCGTCGAGCGGGATCTGCGGCGGGGCGCCAAGCGCCGACGGGCCTGGAGCGTCCCGCCCGCCCTGGGCTGCGAGGTGGCCCACCACTCCGCCACCCCCGGGTCCCCGAGGCCTCCTGTCGCCTGCCTGGGCGGGCGGCAGGGCCCTGCCGGAGAGGGCTGGCCGCCGGCATGGCGGTAAGGCGCAGGCGCCAGCGAAGCTGGGCCTCAAGAGGCACCGCGCGGGCCCCTCCTGCGTCTACGGCCATACCACCCTGAACGCGCCCGATCTCGTCTGATCTCGGAAGCTAAGCAGGGTCGGGCCTGGTTAGTACTTGGATGGGAGACCGCCTGGGAATACCGGGTGCTGTAGGCTTTTTGCCTCCCGCTCCGCCTTCTCCTTTAGTCGCCCGCCGCCTCCGCCCCCGCCCCCGCCCCCGCCCCCGCCGGGCACCGCTGCAGGCCCCACCTCCTCCGGCCCCTCCCACCACAGCGCGCCAGAGGGGGCGCTCTCCGCCTGCCTGGCCGGCCAGGCGGCCAGAAGGCGGCCCTGGAAGGCAGCCGCATCCCAGCCGCTCCCGGGGTGGCTGGCCTGAACCCAGACTCCGCCTCAGGCCCGGGTGCCGGCCGTGCGGCCCGCGAGCCCCTTGACCTGCACCTGGCCGCCCCCACCAGCGCCCAGCCCCGGCGCAGCCACCTATCTGCCGGTGTGTCTCTCCACAGCTCCCTCCGGAAAAAGCCCCCCCTCCGCCGTTTCGCCACGGCCGGGGGCGGGAGCGGGGGCGGGGGCCGGGGCCGGTGCTCCGGGCCGGCCGGCCACAAGGCGCCGGGTCCTGTGCTCGGCGGGTGGCGTGGGGGCAAGGGTGGCCTTGCTGGGGCTAAGGGGCCGTGCCGACTCAATGGTGGCTCCCAGTGGGTTAAGGGCCGACTGCCGTCGGGCAGGAGGGCCGGCCCGGGCTGCGGCTGGGCTGCGCCTAGCGCCGCGTGGGCGGGCAGAGGGGAGGCCCAAGGGACCGCGGGCCCCGGGCCCTGAAGCCTCCGGGGCCACGTCCCTGTGAGCGACGTGCGGGATCTGGGGCGGGGCGCCAAGCGCCGAACGGTTTGGTGGGTCCCGCCCGCCCTGGGCTGGGAGGTCGCCGAACCCTCCGCCACCCCCCTGGTACCCGAGGCCGCCGTTGCCCTGCCTGGGCGGGCGGCGGGGCCCTGCCGGGGCGGGCTGGCCGCCGGGCTGGCGGGGAGGCGCAAGCGCCAGCGAAGCTGGGCCTCAAGAGGCACTCCGCGGGCCCCTTTTAACGTCTACGGCCATACCACCCTGAACGCGCCCGATCTCGTCTGATCTCGGAAGCTAAGCAGGGTCGGGCCTGGTTAGTACTTGGATGGGAGACCGCCTGGGAATACCGGGTGCTGTAGGCTTTTTGCCTCCCGCTCCGCCTTCTCCTTTAGTCGCCCGCGGCCTAGGCCGAGGCCGAGGCCAAGGCCGAGGCCGCTGCCTCCGCCCCCGCCCCCGCCCCCGCCGGGCAGCGCTGCAGGCCCCACCTCCTCCGGCCCCTCCCACCACAGCGCGCCAGAGGGGGCGCTCCGCGCCGGCCTGGCCGGCCAGGCGGCCAGAAGGCGGCCCTGGAAGGCAGCCGCCACCCCAGCCGCTCCCGTGGTGGCTGGCCCGGACCCAGACTCCGCCGCAGGCCGGGGTGCCGTCCGTGCGGCCCACGAAGCCCTCGACCTGCACTTGGCCGCCCCCACCGGAGCCCAGCCGCGCCGCAGCCCCCTGTCTGCCCGTGTGTCTCTCCACAGCTCCCTCCGGAAAAAGCCCACCCTTTGCCACTTCGCCACGGCCGAGAGTGGGAGCGGGGTCGTGGGCTGGGACCGGTTCGCTGGGCTGGCTAGACACCAGGCGCCGGGAACTTTGCTCGGCAGTTGGCGTGGGGGCAAGGGTGGCGTTGCTGTGTCTAAGGGGCCGTGCCGGCTCAATGGTGGCTCCCAGTGGCTTCGGGCCAACTGCCGTTGGGCAGGCGGGCCGGCCAGGCCGTGGCTGGGCTGCGCCTAGCACTGTGTGGATTGACAGGGTGGGGAATGCACAAGGGACCGAGGGCCACAGGCCCTTAAGCCTCCGGGGCCAAGTCCTGTGAGCGTTGAGCGGCTCTGGGGCGGAGGGCCAAGCGCCTACAGGCCTGGAGGGTCCCGCCTGACCTGAGCTGCGAAGTCGCCCACAACTCCACCACCCCCGGGCCCTCGAGGCCTCCTGCCGCTTGCCTGGGCGGACGGCAGGGCCGCGCCGGAGAGGGTTGGCTGCCGGGCTGGCGGTAAGTCGCCAGCACCAGCGAAGCTAAGCCTCAAGAGGCACACCGTGGCCCCCGCTGCATTCTACGGCCACACCTCCCTGAACGCACCACACCTCGTCTGATCTCGGAAGCTAATCAGGGTCTGGCCTGTTTCGTACCTGGATGGGAGACCACATGGGAATACCGAGTGCTGTAGGCTTTTTTGCCTCCCGCTCCGCCTTGACATTTAGTGGCCCGCGGCCGAGGCCGCCTCCGCCCCCGCTGAGCACCGCTGCAGGCCTCACCTCCTCACGTCCCTCCCAACACAGCGCGCCGGAGGGATCGCTCCCCGCCGAGCTGGCTGGACATGCGGCCAGAATGCGGCCCTGGAAGGCAGCCGCCACCCCAGCCGCTCCCGTGGTGGCTGGCCCGGACCCAGACTCCGCCGCAGGCCGGGGTGCCGTCCGTGCGGCCCGCGAGGCCCTCGACCTGCACTTGGCCGCCCCCACCGGAGCCCAGCCGCGCCGCAGCCCCCTGTCTGCCCGTGTGTCTCTCCACAGCTCCCTCCGGAAAAAGCCCCCCCTCCGCCGTTTCGCCACGGCCGGGGGCGGGAGCGGGGGCGGGGGCCGGGGCCGCTTCTCCGGGCCTGCCGGCCACCAGGGCCGGGGTCCTGTGCTCGGCGGGCGGCGTGGGGGCAAGGGGGGGCCTTGCTGGGGCTAAGGGGCCGTGCCCACTCCATGGTGGCTCCCAGTGGCTTCGGGCCAGCTGCTGCCCGGCCGGAGGGCCGGCCCGGCCGTGGCCGGGCTGCGCCTAACTCCGCGTGGGCGGGCAGGGGGGGATGCCCAAGGGACCGCGGCCGCCGGGCCCTGAAGCCTCCGGGGCCGCGTCCCTGTGAGCGTCGAGCGGGATCTGCGGCGGGGCGCCAAGCGCCGACGGGCCTGGAGCGTCCCGCCCGCCCTGGGCTGCGAGGTGGCCCACCACTCCGCCACCCCCGGGTCCCCGAGGCCTCCTGTCGCCTGCCTGGGCGGGCGGCAGGGCCCTGCCGGAGAGGGCTGGCCGCCGGCATGGCGGTAAGGCGCAGGCGCCAGCGAAGCTGGGCCTCAAGAGGCACCGCGCGGGCCCCTCCTGCGTCTACGGCCATACCACCCTGAACGCGCCCGATCTCGTCTGATCTCGGAAGCTAAGCAGGGTCGGGCCTGGTTAGTACTTGGATGGGAGACCGCCTGGGAATACCGGGTGCTGTAGGCTTTTTGCCTCCCGCTCCGCCTTCTCCTTTAGTCGCCCGCCGCCTCCGCCCCCGCCCCCGCCCCCGCCCCCGCCGGGCACCGCTGCAGGCCCCACCTCCTCCGGCCCCTCCCACCACAGCGCGCCAGAGGGGGCGCTCTCCGCCTGCCTGGCCGGCCAGGCGGCCAGAAGGCGGCCCTGGAAGGCAGCCGCATCCCAGCCGCTCCCGGGGTGGCTGGCCTGAACCCAGACTCCGCCTCAGGCCCGGGTGCCGGCCGTGCGGCCCGCGAGCCCCTTGACCTGCACCTGGCCGCCCCCACCAGCGCCCAGCCCCGGCGCAGCCACCTATCTGCCGGTGTGTCTCTCCACAGCTCCCTCCGGAAAAAGCCCCCCCTCCGCCGTTTCGCCACGGCCGGGGGCGGGAGCGGGGGCGGGGGCCGGGGCCGGTGCTCCGGGCCGGCCGGCCACAAGGCGCCGGGTCCTGTGCTCGGCGGGTGGCGTGGGGGCAAGGGTGGCCTTGCTGGGGCTAAGGGGCCGTGCCGACTCAATGGTGGCTCCCAGTGGGTTAAGGGCCGACTGCCGTCGGGCAGGAGGGCCGGCCCGGGCTGCGGCTGGGCTGCGCCTAGCGCCGCGTGGGCGGGCAGAGGGGAGGCCCAAGGGACCGCGGGCCCCGGGCCCTGAAGCCTCCGGGGCCACGTCCCTGTGAGCGACGTGCGGGATCTGGGGCGGGGCGCCAAGCGCCGAACGGTTTGGTGGGTCCCGCCCGCCCTGGGCTGGGAGGTCGCCGAACCCTCCGCCACCCCCCTGGTACCCGAGGCCGCCGTTGCCCTGCCTGGGCGGGCGGCGGGGCCCTGCCGGGGCGGGCTGGCCGCCGGGCTGGCGGGGAGGCGCAAGCGCCAGCGAAGCTGGGCCTCAAGAGGCACTCCGCGGGCCCCTTTTAACGTCTACGGCCATACCACCCTGAACGCGCCCGATCTCGTCTGATCTCGGAAGCTAAGCAGGGTCGGGCCTGGTTAGTACTTGGATGGGAGACCGCCTGGGAATACCGGGTGCTGTAGGCTTTTTGCCTCCCGCTCCGCCTTCTCCTTTAGTCGCCCGCGGCCTAGGCCGAGGCCGAGGCCAAGGCCGAGGCCGCTGCCTCCGCCCCCGCCCCCGCCCCCGCCGGGCAGCGCTGCAGGCCCCACCTCCTCCGGCCCCTCCCACCACAGCGCGCCAGAGGGGGCGCTCCGCGCCGGCCTGGCCGGCCAGGCGGCCAGAAGGCGGCCCTGGAAGGCAGCCGCCACCCCAGCCGCTCCCGTGGTGGCTGGCCCGGACCCAGACTCCGCCGCAGGCCGGGGTGCCGTCCGTGCGGCCCACGAAGCCCTCGACCTGCACTTGGCCGCCCCCACCGGAGCCCAGCCGCGCCGCAGCCCCCTGTCTGCCCGTGTGTCTCTCCACAGCTCCCTCCGGAAAAAGCCCACCCTTTGCCACTTCGCCACGGCCGAGAGTGGGAGCGGGGTCGTGGGCTGGGACCGGTTCGCTGGGCTGGCTAGACACCAGGCGCCGGGAACTTTGCTCGGCAGTTGGCGTGGGGGCAAGGGTGGCGTTGCTGTGTCTAAGGGGCCGTGCCGGCTCAATGGTGGCTCCCAGTGGCTTCGGGCCAACTGCCGTTGGGCAGGCGGGCCGGCCAGGCCGTGGCTGGGCTGCGCCTAGCACTGTGTGGATTGACAGGGTGGGGAATGCACAAGGGACCGAGGGCCACAGGCCCTTAAGCCTCCGGGGCCAAGTCCTGTGAGCGTTGAGCGGCTCTGGGGCGGAGGGCCAAGCGCCTACAGGCCTGGAGGGTCCCGCCTGACCTGAGCTGCGAAGTCGCCCACAACTCCACCACCCCCGGGCCCTCGAGGCCTCCTGCCGCTTGCCTGGGCGGACGGCAGGGCCGCGCCGGAGAGGGTTGGCTGCCGGGCTGGCGGTAAGTCGCCAGCACCAGCGAAGCTAAGCCTCAAGAGGCACACCGTGGCCCCCGCTGCATTCTACGGCCACACCTCCCTGAACGCACCACACCTCGTCTGATCTCGGAAGCTAATCAGGGTCTGGCCTGTTTCGTACCTGGATGGGAGACCACATGGGAATACCGAGTGCTGTAGGCTTTTTTGCCTCCCGCTCCGCCTTGACATTTAGTGGCCCGCGGCCGAGGCCGCCTCCGCCCCCGCTGAGCACCGCTGCAGGCCTCACCTCCTCACGTCCCTCCCAACACAGCGCGCCGGAGGGATCGCTCCCCGCCGAGCTGGCTGGACATGCGGCCAGAATGCGGCCCTGGAAGGCAGCCGCCACCCCAGCCGCTCCCGTGGTGGCTGGCCCGGACCCAGACTCCGCCGCAGGCCGGGGTGCCGTCCGTGCGGCCCGCGAGGCCCTCGACCTGCACTTGGCCGCCCCCACCGGAGCCCAGCCGCGCCGCAGCCCCCTGTCTGCCCGTGTGTCTCTCCACAGCTCCCTCCGGAAAAAGCCCCCCCTCCGCCGTTTCGCCACGGCCGGGGGCGGGAGCGGGGGCGGGGGCCGGGGCCGCTTCTCCGGGCCTGCCGGCCACCAGGGCCGGGGTCCTGTGCTCGGCGGGCGGCGTGGGGGCAAGGGGGGGCCTTGCTGGGGCTAAGGGGCCGTGCCCACTCCATGGTGGCTCCCAGTGGCTTCGGGCCAGCTGCTGCCCGGCCGGAGGGCCGGCCCGGCCGTGGCCGGGCTGCGCCTAACTCCGCGTGGGCGGGCAGGGGGGGATGCCCAAGGGACCGCGGCCGCCGGGCCCTGAAGCCTCCGGGGCCGCGTCCCTGTGAGCGTCGAGCGGGATCTGCGGCGGGGCGCCAAGCGCCGACGGGCCTGGAGCATCCCGCCCGCCCTGGGCTGCGAGGTGGCCCACCACTCCGCCACCCCCGGGTCCCCGAGGCCTCCTGTCGCCTGCCTGGGCGGGCGGCAGGGCCCTGCCGGAGAGGGCTGGCCGCCGGCATGGCGGTAAGGCGCAGGCGCCAGCGAAGCTGGGCCTCAAGAGGCACCGCGCGGGCCCCTCCTGCGTCTACGGCCATACCACCCTGAACGCGCCCGATCTCGTCTGATCTCGGAAGCTAAGCAGGGTCGGGCCTGGTTAGTACTTGGATGGGAGACCGCCTGGGAATACCGGGTGCTGTAGGCTTTTTGCCTCCCGCTCCGCCTTCTCCTTTAGTCGCCCGCCGCCTCCGCCCCCGCCCCCGCCCCCGCCCCCGCCGGGCACCGCTGCAGGCCCCACCTCCTCCGGCCCCTCCCACCACAGCGCGCCAGAGGGGGCGCTCTCCGCCTGCCTGGCCGGCCAGGCGGCCAGAAGGCGGCCCTGGAAGGCAGCCGCATCCCAGCCGCTCCCGGGGTGGCTGGCCTGAACCCAGACTCCGCCTCAGGCCCGGGTGCCGGCCGTGCGGCCCGCGAGCCCCTTGACCTGCACCTGGCCGCCCCCACCAGCGCCCAGCCCCGGCGCAGCCACCTATCTGCCGGTGTGTCTCTCCACAGCTCCCTCCGGAAAAAGCCCCCCCTCCGCCGTTTCGCCACGGCCGGGGGCGGGAGCGGGGGCGGGGGCCGGGGCCGGTGCTCCGGGCCGGCCGGCCACAAGGCGCCGGGTCCTGTGCTCGGCGGGTGGCGTGGGGGCAAGGGTGGCCTTGCTGGGGCTAAGGGGCCGTGCCGACTCAATGGTGGCTCCCAGTGGGTTAAGGGCCGACTGCCGTCGGGCAGGAGGGCCGGCCCGGGCTGCGGCTGGGCTGCGCCTAGCGCCGCGTGGGCGGGCAGAGGGGAGGCCCAAGGGACCGCGGGCCCCGGGCCCTGAAGCCTCCGGGGCCACGTCCCTGTGAGCGACGTGCGGGATCTGGGGCGGGGCGCCAAGCGCCGAACGGTTTGGTGGGTCCCGCCCGCCCTGGGCTGGGAGGTCGCCGAACCCTCCGCCACCCCCCTGGTACCCGAGGCCGCCGTTGCCCTGCCTGGGCGGGCGGCGGGGCCCTGCCGGGGCGGGCTGGCCGCCGGGCTGGCGGGGAGGCGCAAGCGCCAGCGAAGCTGGGCCTCAAGAGGCACTCCGCGGGCCCCTTTTAACGTCTACGGCCATACCACCCTGAACGCGCCCGATCTCGTCTGATCTCGGAAGCTAAGCAGGGTCGGGCCTGGTTAGTACTTGGATGGGAGACCGCCTGGGAATACCGGGTGCTGTAGGCTTTTTGCCTCCCGCTCCGCCTTCTCCTTTAGTCGCCCGCGGCCTAGGCCGAGGCCGAGGCCAAGGCCGAGGCCGCTGCCTCCGCCCCCGCCCCCGCCCCCGCCGGGCAGCGCTGCAGGCCCCACCTCCTCCGGCCCCTCCCACCACAGCGCGCCAGAGGGGGCGCTCCGCGCCGGCCTGGCCGGCCAGGCGGCCAGAAGGCGGCCCTGGAAGGCAGCCGCCACCCCAGCCGCTCCCGTGGTGGCTGGCCCGGACCCAGACTCCGCCGCAGGCCGGGGTGCCGTCCGTGCGGCCCACGAAGCCCTCGACCTGCACTTGGCCGCCCCCACCGGAGCCCAGCCGCGCCGCAGCCCCCTGTCTGCCCGTGTGTCTCTCCACAGCTCCCTCCGGAAAAAGCCCACCCTTTGCCACTTCGCCACGGCCGAGAGTGGGAGCGGGGTCGTGGGCTGGGACCGGTTCGCTGGGCTGGCTAGACACCAGGCGCCGGGAACTTTGCTCGGCAGTTGGCGTGGGGGCAAGGGTGGCGTTGCTGTGTCTAAGGGGCCGTGCCGGCTCAATGGTGGCTCCCAGTGGCTTCGGGCCAACTGCCGTTGGGCAGGCGGGCCGGCCAGGCCGTGGCTGGGCTGCGCCTAGCACTGTGTGGATTGACAGGGTGGGGAATGCACAAGGGACCGAGGGCCACAGGCCCTTAAGCCTCCGGGGCCAAGTCCTGTGAGCGTTGAGCGGCTCTGGGGCGGAGGGCCAAGCGCCTACAGGCCTGGAGGGTCCCGCCTGACCTGAGCTGCGAAGTCGCCCACAACTCCACCACCCCCGGGCCCTCGAGGCCTCCTGCCGCTTGCCTGGGCGGACGGCAGGGCCGCGCCGGAGAGGGTTGGCTGCCGGGCTGGCGGTAAGTCGCCAGCACCAGCGAAGCTAAGCCTCAAGAGGCACACCGTGGCCCCCGCTGCATTCTACGGCCACACCTCCCTGAACGCACCACACCTCGTCTGATCTCGGAAGCTAATCAGGGTCTGGCCTGTTTCGTACCTGGATGGGAGACCACATGGGAATACCGAGTGCTGTAGGCTTTTTTGCCTCCCGCTCCGCCTTGACATTTAGTGGCCCGCGGCCGAGGCCGCCTCCGCCCCCGCTGAGCACCGCTGCAGGCCTCACCTCCTCACGTCCCTCCCAACACAGCGCGCCGGAGGGATCGCTCCCCGCCGAGCTGGCTGGACATGCGGCCAGAATGCGGCCCTGGAAGGCAGCCGCCACCCCAGCCGCTCCCGTGGTGGCTGGCCCGGACCCAGACTCCGCCGCAGGCCGGGGTGCCGTCCGTGCGGCCCGCGAGGCCCTCGACCTGCACTTGGCCGCCCCCACCGGAGCCCAGCCGCGCCGCAGCCCCCTGTCTGCCCGTGTGTCTCTCCACAGCTCCCTCCGGAAAAAGCCCCCCCTCCGCCGTTTCGCCACGGCCGGGGGCGGGAGCGGGGGCGGGGGCCGGGGCCGCTTCTCCGGGCCTGCCGGCCACCAGGGCCGGGGTCCTGTGCTCGGCGGGCGGCGTGGGGGCAAGGGGGGGCCTTGCTGGGGCTAAGGGGCCGTGCCCACTCCATGGTGGCTCCCAGTGGCTTCGGGCCAGCTGCTGCCCGGCCGGAGGGCCGGCCCGGCCGTGGCCGGGCTGCGCCTAACTCCGCGTGGGCGGGCAGGGGGGGATGCCCAAGGGACCGCGGCCGCCGGGCCCTGAAGCCTCCGGGGCCGCGTCCCTGTGAGCGTCGAGCGGGATCTGCGGCGGGGCGCCAAGCGCCGACGGGCCTGGAGCGTCCCGCCCGCCCTGGGCTGCGAGGTGGCCCACCACTCCGCCACCCCCCGGGTCCCCGAGGCCTCCTGTCGCCTGCCTGGGCGGGCGGCAGGGCCCTGCCGGAGAGGGCTGGCCGCCGGCATGGCGGTAAGGCGCAGGCGCCAGCGAAGCTGGGCCTCAAGAGGCACCGCGCGGGCCCCTCCTGCGTCTACGGCCATACCACCCTGAACGCGCCCGATCTCGTCTGATCTCGGAAGCTAAGCAGGGTCGGGCCTGGTTAGTACTTGGATGGGAGACCGCCTGGGAATACCGGGTGCTGTAGGCTTTTTGCCTCCCGCTCCGCCTTCTCCTTTAGTCGCCCGCCGCCTCCGCCCCCGCCCCCCGCCCCCGCCCCCGCCGGGCACCGCTGCAGGCCCCACCTCCTCCGGCCCCTCCCACCACAGCGCGCCAGAGGGGGCGCTCTCCGCCTGCCTGGCCGGCCAGGCGGCCAGAAGGCGGCCCTGGAAGGCAGCCGCATCCCAGCCGCTCCCGGGGTGGCTGGCCTGAACCCAGACTCCGCCTCAGGCCCGGGTGCCGGCCGTGCGGCCCGCGAGCCCCTTGACCTGCACCTGGCCGCCCCCACCAGCGCCCAGCCCCGGCGCAGCCACCTATCTGCCGGTGTGTCTCTCCACAGCTCCCTCCGGAAAAAGCCCCCCCCTCCGCCGTTTCGCCACGGCCGGGGGCGGGAGCGGGGGCGGGGGCCGGGGCCGGTGCTCCGGGCCGGCCGGCCACAAGGCGCCGGGTCCTGTGCTCGGCGGGTGGCGTGGGGGCAAGGGTGGCCTTGCTGGGGCTAAGGGGCCGTGCCGACTCAATGGTGGCTCCCAGTGGGTTAAGGGCCGACTGCCGTCGGGCAGGAGGGCCGGCCCGGGCTGCGGCTGGGCTGCGCCTAGCGCCGCGTGGGCGGGCAGAGGGGAGGCCCAAGGGACCGCGGGCCCCGGGCCCTGAAGCCTCCGGGGCCACGTCCCTGTGAGCGACGTGCGGGATCTGGGGCGGGGCGCCAAGCGCCGAACGGTTTGGTGGGTCCCGCCCGCCCTGGGCTGGGAGGTCGCCGAACCCTCCGCCACCCCCCCTGGTACCCGAGGCCGCCGTTGCCCTGCCTGGGCGGGCGGCGGGGCCCTGCCGGGGCGGGCTGGCCGCCGGGCTGGCGGGGGAGGCGCAAGCGCCAGCGAAGCTGGGCCTCAAGAGGCACTCCGCGGGCCCCTTTTAACGTCTACGGCCATACCACCCTGAACGCGCCCGATCTCGTCTGATCTCGGAAGCTAAGCAGGGTCGGGCCTGGTTAGTACTTGGATGGGAGACCGCCTGGGAATACCGGGTGCTGTAGGCTTTTTGCCTCCCGCTCCGCCTTCTCCTTTAGTCGCCCGCGGCCTAGGCCGAGGCCGAGGCCAAGGCCGAGGCCGCTGCCTCCGCCCCCGCCCCCGCCCCCGCCGGGCAGCGCTGCAGGCCCCACCTCCTCCGGCCCCTCCCACCACAGCGCGCCAGAGGGGGCGCTCCGCGCCGGCCTGGCCGGCCAGGCGGCCAGAAGGCGGCCCTGGAAGGCAGCCGCCACCCCCAGCCGCTCCCGTGGTGGCTGGCCCGGACCCAGACTCCGCCGCAGGCCGGGGTGCCGTCCGTGCGGCCCACGAAGCCCTCGACCTGCACTTGGCCGCCCCCACCGGAGCCCAGCCGCGCCGCAGCCCCCTGTCTGCCCGTGTGTCTCTCCACAGCTCCCTCCGGAAAAAGCCCACCCTTTGCCACTTCGCCACGGCCGAGAGTGGGAGCGGGGTCGTGGGCTGGGACCGGTTCGCTGGGCTGGCTAGACACCAGGCGCCGGGAACTTTGCTCGGCAGTTGGCGTGGGGGGCAAGGGTGGCGTTGCTGTGTCTAAGGGGCCGTGCCGGCTCAATGGTGGCTCCCAGTGGCTTCGGGCCAACTGCCGTTGGGCAGGCGGGCCGGCCAGGCCGTGGCTGGGCTGCGCCTAGCACTGTGTGGATTGACAGGGTGGGGAATGCACAAGGGACCGAGGGCCACAGGCCCTTAAGCCTCCGGGGCCAAGTCCTGTGAGCGTTGAGCGGCTCTGGGGCGGAGGGCCAAGCGCCTACAGGCCTGGAGGGTCCCGCCTGACCTGAGCTGCGAAGTCGCCCACAACTCCACCACCCCCGGGCCCTCGAGGCCTCCTGCCGCTTGCCTGGGCGGAACGGCAGGGCCGCGCCGGAGAGGGTTGGCTGCCGGGCTGGCGGTAAGTCGCCAGCACCAGCGAAGCTAAGCCTCAAGAGGCACACCGTGGCCCCCGCTGCATTCTACGGCCACACCTCCCTGAACGCACCACACCTCGTCTGATCTCGGAAGCTAATCAGGGTCTGGCCTGTTTCGTACCTGGATGGGAGACCACATGGGAATACCGAGTGCTGTAGGCTTTTTTGCCTCCCGCTCCGCCTTGACATTTAGTGGCCCGCGGCCGAGGCCGCCTCCGCCCCCGCTGAGCACCGCTGCAGGCCTCACCTCCTCACGTCCCTCCCAACACAGCGCGCCGGAGGGATCGCTCCCCGCCGAGCTGGCTGGACATGCGGCCAGAATGCGGCCCCTGGAAGGCAGCCGCCACCCCAGCCGCTCCCGTGGTGGCTGGCCCGGACCCAGACTCCGCCGCAGGCCGGGGTGCCGTCCGTGCGGCCCGCGAGGCCCTCGACCTGCACTTGGCCGCCCCCACCGGAGCCCAGCCGCGCCGCAGCCCCCTGTCTGCCCGTGTGTCTCTCCACAGCTCCCTCCGGAAAAAGCCCCCCCTCCGCCGTTTCGCCACGGCCGGGGGCGGGAGCGGGGGCGGGGGCCGGGGCCGCTTCTCCGGGCCTGCCGGCCACCAGGGCCGGGGTCCTGTGCTCGGCGGGCGGCGTGGGGGCAAGGGGGGGCCTTGCTGGGGCTAAGGGGCCGTGCCCACTCCATGGTGGCTCCCAGTGGCTTCGGGCCAGCTGCTGCCCGGCCGGAGGGCCGGCCCGGCCGTGGCCGGGCTGCGCCTAACTCCGCGTGGGCGGGCAGGGGGGGATGCCCAAGGGACCGCGGCCGCCGGGCCCTGAAGCCTCCGGGGCCGCGTCCCTGTGAGCGTCGAGCGGGATCTGCGGCGGGGCGCCAAGCGCCGACGGGCCTGGAGCGTCCCGCCCGCCCTGGGCTGCGAGGTGGCCCACCACTCCGCCACCCCCGGGTCCCCGAGGCCTCCTGTCGCCTGCCTGGGCGGGCGGCAGGGCCCTGCCGGAGAGGGCTGGCCGCCGGCATGGCGGTAAGGCGCAGGCGCCAGCGAAGCTGGGCCTCAAGAGGCACCGCGCGGGCCCCTCCTGCGTCTACGGCCATACCACCCTGAACGCGCCCGATCTCGTCTGATCTCGGAAGCTAAGCAGGGTCGGGCCTGGTTAGTACTTGGATGGGAGACCGCCTGGGAATACCGGGTGCTGTAGGCTTTTTGCCTCCCGCTCCGCCTTCTCCTTTAGTCGCCCGCCGCCTCCGCCCCCGCCCCCGCCCCCCGCCCCCGCCGGGCACCGCTGCAGGCCCCACCTCCTCCGGCCCCTCCCACCACAGCGCGCCAGAGGGGGCGCTCTCCGCCTGCCTGGCCGGCCAGGCGGCCAGAAGGCGGCCCTGGAAGGCAGCCGCATCCCAGCCGCTCCCGGGGTGGCTGGCCTGAACCCAGACTCCGCCTCAGGCCCGGGTGCCGGCCGTGCGGCCCGCGAGCCCCTTGACCTGCACCTGGCCGCCCCCACCAGCGCCCAGCCCCGGCGCAGCCACCCTATCTGCCGGTGTGTCTCTCCACAGCTCCCTCCGGAAAAAGCCCCCCCTCCGCCGTTTCGCCACGGCCGGGGGCGGGAGCGGGGGCGGGGGCCGGGGCCGGTGCTCCGGGCCGGCCGGCCACAAGGCGCCGGGTCCTGTGCTCGGCGGGTGGCGTGGGGGCAAGGGTGGCCTTGCTGGGGCTAAGGGGCCGTGCCGACTCAATGGTGGCTCCCAGTGGGTTAAGGGCCGACTGCCGTCGGCAGGAGGGCCGGCCCGGGCTGCGGCTGGGCTGCGCCTAGCGCCGCGTGGGGGGGAGGCCCAAGGGACCGCGGGCCCCGGGCCCTGAAGCCTCCGGGGCCACGTCCCTGTGAGCGACGTGCGGGATCTGGGGCGGGGCGCAAGCGCCGAACGGTTTGGTGGGTCCCGCCCGCCCTGGGGCTGGGGAGGTCGCCGAACCCTCGCCCACCCCCCTGGTACCCGAGGCCGCCGTTGCCCTGCCTGGGCGGGCGGCGGGGCCCTGCCGGGGCGGCTGGCCGCCGGGCTGGCGGGGAGGCGCAAGCGCCAGCGAAGCTGGGCCTCAAGAGGCACTCCGCGGGCCCCTTTTAACGTCTACGGCCATACCACCCTGAACGCGCCCGATCTCGTCTGATCTCGGAAGCTAAGCAGGGTCGGGCCTGGTTAGTACTTGGATGGGAGACCGCCTGGGAATACCGGGTGCTGTAGGCTTTTTGCCTCCCGCTCCGCCTTCTCCTTTAGTCGCCCGCGGCCTAGGCCGAGGCCGAGGCCAAGGCCGAGGCCGCTGCCTCGCCCCCGCCCCCGCCCCCGCCGGGCAGCGCTGCAGGCCCCACCTCCTCCGGCCCCTCCCACCACAGCGCGCCAGAGGGGGCGCTCCGCGCCGGCCTGGCCGGCCAGGCGGCCAGAAGGCGGCCCTGGAAGGCAGCCGCCACCCCAGCCGCTCCCGTGGTGGCTGGCCCGGACCCAGACTCCGCCGCAGGCCGGGGGTGCCGTCCGTGCGGCCCACGAAGCCCTCGACCTGCACTTGGGCGCCCCACCGGAGCCCAGCCGCGCCGCAGCCCCCTGTCTGCCCGTGTGTCTCTCCACAGCTCCCCTCCGGAAAAAGCCCACCCTTTGCCA
>NC_083716.1:93579083-93641583 GCF_028564815.1 Eubalaena glacialis
AAGGCCCCCCCTTGCCCCCACGCCGCCCTCCGAGCACAGGACCCCGGCCCTGGTGGCCGGCAGGCCCGGAGAAGCGGCCCCGGCCCCCGCCCCCGCTCCCGCCCCCGGCCGTGGCGAAACGGCGGAGGGGGGGCTTTTTCCGGAGGGAGCTGTGGAGAGACACACGGGCAGACAGGGGGCTGCGGCGCGGCTGGGCTCCGGTGGGGGCGGCCAAGTGCAGGTCGAGGGCCTCGCGGGCCGCACGGACGGCACCCCGGCCTGCGGCGGAGTCTGGGTCCGGGCCAGCCACCACGGGAGCGGCTGGGGTGGCGGCTGCCTTCCAGGGCCGCATTCTGGCCGCATGTCCAGCCAGCTCGGCGGGGAGCGATCCCTCCGGCGCGCTGTGTTGGGAGGGACGTGAGGAGGTGAGGCCTGCAGCGGTGCTCAGCGGGGGCGGAGGCGGCCTCGGCCGCGGGCCACTAAATGTCAAGGCGGAGCGGGAGGCAAAAAAGCCTACAGCACTCGGTATTCCCATGTGGTCTCCCATCCAGGTACGAAACAGGCCAGACCCTGATTAGCTTCCGAGATCAGACGAGGTGTGGTGCGTTCAGGGAGGTGTGGCCGTAGAATGCAGCGGGGGCCACGGTGTGCCTCTTGAGGCTTAGCTTCGCTGGTGCTGGCGACTTACCGCCAGCCCGGCAGCCAACCCTCTCCGGCGCGGCCCTGCCGTCCGCCCAGGCAAGCGACAGGAGGCCTCGAGGGCCCGGGGGTGGTGGAGTTGTGGGCGACTTCGCAGCTCAGGTCAGGCGGGACCCTCCAGGCCTGTAGGCGCTTGGCCCTCCGCCCCAGAGCCGCTCAACGCTCACAGGACTTGGCCCCGGAGGCTTAAGGGCCTGTGGCCCTCGGTCCCTTGTGCATTCCCCACCCTGTCAATCCACACAGTGCTAGGCGCAGCCCAGCCACGGCCTGGCCGGCCCGCCTGCCCAACGGCAGTTGGCCCGAAGCCACTGGGAGCCACCATTGAGCCGGCACGGCCCCTTAGACACAGCAACGCCACCCTTGCCCCCACGCCAACTGCCGAGCAAAGTTCCCGGCGCCTGGTGTCTAGCCAGCCCAGCGAACCGGTCCCAGCCCACGACCCCGCTCCCACTCTCGGCCGTGGCGAAGTGGCAAAGGGTGGGCTTTTTCCGGAGGGAGCTGTGGAGAGACACACGGGCAGACAGGGGGCTGCGGCGCGGCTGGGCTCCGGTGGGGGCGGCCAAGTGCAGGTCGAGGGCTTCGTGGGCCGCACGGACGGCACCCCGGCCTGCGGCGGAGTCTGGGTCCGGGCCAGCCACCACGGGAGCGGCTGGGGTGGCGGCTGCCTTCCAGGGCCGCCTTCTGGCCGCCTGGCCGGCCAGGCCGGCGCGGAGCGCCCCCTCTGGCGCGCTGTGGTGGGAGGGGCCGGAGGAGGTGGGGCCTGCAGCGCTGCCCGGCGGGGGCGGGGGCGGGGGCGGAGGCAGCGGCCTCGGCCTTGGCCTCGGCCTCGGCCTAGGCCGCGGGCGACTAAAGGAGAAGGCGGAGCGGGAGGCAAAAAGCCTACAGCACCCGGTATTCCCAGGCGGTCTCCCATCCAAGTACTAACCAGGCCCGACCCTGCTTAGCTTCCGAGATCAGACGAGATCGGGCGCGTTCAGGGTGGTATGGCCGTAGACGTTAAAAGGGGCCCGCGGAGTGCCTCTTGAGGCCCAGCTTCACTGGCGCTTGCGCCTCCCCGCCAGCCCGGCGGCCAGCCCGCCCCGGCAGGGCCCCGCCGCCCGCCCAGGCAGGGCAACGGCGGCCTCGGGTACCAGGGGGGTGGCGGAGGGTTCGGCGACCTCCCAGCCCAGGGCGGGCGGGACCCACCAAACCGTTCGGCGCTTGGCGCCCCGCCCCAGATCCCGCACGTCGCTCACAGGGACGTGGCCCCGGAGGCTTCAGGGCCCGGGGCCCGCGGTCCCTTGGGCCTCCCCTCTGCCCGCCCACGCGGCGCTAGGCGCAGCCCAGCCGCAGCCCGGGCCGGCCCTCCTGCCCGACGGCAGTCGGCCCTTAACCCACTGGGAGCCACCATTGAGTCGGCACGGCCCCTTAGCCCCAGCAAGGCCACCCTTGCCCCCACGCCACCCGCCGAGCACAGGACCCGGCGCCTTGTGGCCGGCCGGCCCGGAGCACCGGCCCCGGCCCCCGCCCCCGCTCCCGCCCCCGGCCGTGGCGAAACGGCGGAGGGGGGGCTTTTTCCGGAGGGAGCTGTGGAGAGACACACCGGCAGATAGGTGGCTGCGCCGGGGCTGGGCGCTGGTGGGGGCGGCCAGGTGCAGGTCAAGGGGCTCGCGGGCCGCACGGCCGGCACCCGGGCCTGAGGCGGAGTCTGGGTTCAGGCCAGCCACCCCGGGAGCGGCTGGGATGCGGCTGCCTTCCAGGGCCGCCTTCTGGCCGCCTGGCCGGCCAGGCAGGCGGAGAGCGCCCCCTCTGGCGCGCTGTGGTGGGAGGGGCCGGAGGAGGTGGGGCCTGCAGCGGTGCCCGGCGGGGGCGGGGGCGGGGGCGGGGGCGGAGGCGGCGGGCGACTAAAGGAGAAGGCGGAGCGGGAGGCAAAAAGCCTACAGCACCCGGTATTCCCAGGCGGTCTCCCATCCAAGTACTAACCAGGCCCGACCCTGCTTAGCTTCCGAGATCAGACGAGATCGGGCGCGTTCAGGGTGGTATGGCCGTAGACGCAGGAGGGGCCCGCGCGGTGCCTCTTGAGGCCCAGCTTCGCTGGCGCCTGCGCCTTACCGCCATGCCGGCGGCCAGCCCTCTCCGGCAGGGCCCTGCCGCCCGCCCAGGCAGGCGACAGGAGGCCTCGGGGACCCGGGGGTGGCGGAGTGGTGGGCCACCTCGCAGCCCAGGGCGGGCGGGACGCTCCAGGCCCGTCGGCGCTTGGCGCCCCGCCGCAGATCCCGCTCGACGCTCACAGGGACGCGGCCCCGGAGGCTTCAGGGCCCGGCGGCCGCGGTCCCTTGGGCATCCCCCCCTGCCCGCCCACGCGGAGTTAGGCGCAGCCCGGCCACGGCCGGGCCGGCCCTCCGGCCGGGCAGCAGCTGGCCCGAAGCCACTGGGAGCCACCATGGAGTGGGCACGGCCCCTTAGCCCCAGCAAGGCCCCCCCTTGCCCCCACGCCGCCCGCCGAGCACAGGACCCCGGCCCTGGTGGCCGGCAGGCCCGGAGAAGCGGCCCCGGCCCCCGCCCCCGCTCCCGCCCCCGGCCGTGGCGAAACGGCGGAGGGGGGGCTTTTTCCGGAGGGAGCTGTGGAGAGACACACGGGCAGACAGGGGGCTGCGGCGCGGCTGGGCTCCGGTGGGGGCGGCCAAGTGCAGGTCGAGGGCCTCGCGGGCCGCACGGACGGCACCCCGGCCTGCGGCGGAGTCTGGGTCCGGGCCAGCCACCACGGGAGCGGCTGGGGTGGCGGCTGCCTTCCAGGGCCGCATTCTGGCCGCATGTCCAGCCAGCTCGGCGGGGAGCGATCCCTCCGGCGCGCTGTGTTGGGAGGGACGTGAGGAGGTGAGGCCTGCAGCGGTGCTCAGCGGGGGCGGAGGCGGCCTCGGCCGCGGGCCACTAAATGTCAAGGCGGAGCGGGAGGCAAAAAAGCCTACAGCACTCGGTATTCCCATGTGGTCTCCCATCCAGGTACGAAACAGGCCAGACCCTGATTAGCTTCCGAGATCAGACGAGGTGTGGTGCGTTCAGGGAGGTGTGGCCGTAGAATGCAGCGGGGGCCACGGTGTGCCTCTTGAGGCTTAGCTTCGCTGGTGCTGGCGACTTACCGCCAGCCCGGCAGCCAACCCTCTCCGGCGCGGCCCTGCCGTCCGCCCAGGCAAGCGACAGGAGGCCTCGAGGGCCCGGGGGTGGTGGAGTTGTGGGCGACTTCGCAGCTCAGGTCAGGCGGGACCCTCCAGGCCTGTAGGCGCTTGGCCCTCCGCCCCAGAGCCGCTCAACGCTCACAGGACTTGGCCCCGGAGGCTTAAGGGCCTGTGGCCCTCGGTCCCTTGTGCATTCCCCACCCTGTCAATCCACACAGTGCTAGGCGCAGCCCAGCCACGGCCTGGCCGGCCCGCCTGCCCAACGGCAGTTGGCCCGAAGCCACTGGGAGCCACCATTGAGCCGGCACGGCCCCTTAGACACAGCAACGCCACCCTTGCCCCCACGCCAACTGCCGAGCAAAGTTCCCGGCGCCTGGTGTCTAGCCAGCCCAGCGAACCGGTCCCAGCCCACGACCCCGCTCCCACTCTCGGCCGTGGCGAAGTGGCAAAGGGTGGGCTTTTTCCGGAGGGAGCTGTGGAGAGACACACGGGCAGACAGGGGGCTGCGGCGCGGCTGGGCTCCGGTGGGGGCGGCCAAGTGCAGGTCGAGGGCTTCGTGGGCCGCACGGACGGCACCCCGGCCTGCGGCGGAGTCTGGGTCCGGGCCAGCCACCACGGGAGCGGCTGGGGTGGCGGCTGCCTTCCAGGGCCGCCTTCTGGCCGCCTGGCCGGCCAGGCCGGCGCGGAGCGCCCCCTCTGGCGCGCTGTGGTGGGAGGGGCCGGAGGAGGTGGGGCCTGCAGCGCTGCCCGGCGGGGGCGGGGGCGGGGGCGGAGGCAGCGGCCTCGGCCTTGGCCTCGGCCTCGGCCTAGGCGCGGGCGACTAAAGGAGAAGGCGGAGCGGGAGGCAAAAAGCCTACAGCACCCGGTATTCCCAGGCGGTCTCCCATCCAAGTACTAACCAGGCCCGACCCTGCTTAGCTTCCGAGATCAGACGAGATCGGGCGCGTTCAGGGTGGTATGGCCGTAGACGTTAAAAGGGGCCCGCGGAGTGCCTCTTGAGGCCCAGCTTCGCTGGCGCTTGCGCCTCCCCGCCAGCCCGGCGGCCAGCCCGCCCCGGCAGGGCCCCGCCGCCCGCCCAGGCAGGGCAACGGCGGCCTCGGGTACCAGGGGGGTGGCGGAGGGTTCGGCGACCTCCCAGCCCAGGGCGGGCGGGACCCACCAAACCGTTCGGCGCTTGGCGCCCCGCCCCAGATCCCGCACGTCGCTCACAGGGACGTGGCCCCGGAGGCTTCAGGGCCCGGGGCCCGCGGTCCCTTGGGCCTCCCCTCTGCCCGCCCACGCGGCGCTAGGCGCAGCCCAGCCGCAGCCCGGGCCGGCCCTCCTGCCCGACGGCAGTCGGCCCTTAACCCACTGGGAGCCACCATTGAGTCGGCACGGCCCCTTAGCCCCAGCAAGGCCACCCTTGCCCCCACGCCACCCGCCGAGCACAGGACCCGGCGCCTTGTGGCCGGCCGGCCCGGAGCACCGGCCCCGGCCCCCGCCCCCGCTCCCGCCCCCGGCCGTGGCGAAACGGCGGAGGGGGGCTTTTTCCGGAGGGAGCTGTGGAGAGACACACCGGCAGATAGGTGGCTGCGCCGGGGCTGGGCGCTGGTGGGGGCGGCCAGGTGCAGGTCAAGGGGCTCGCGGGCCGCACGGCCGGCACCCGGGCCTGAGGCGGAGTCTGGGTTCAGGCCAGCCACCCCGGGAGCGGCTGGGATGCGGCTGCCTTCCAGGGCCGCCTTCTGGCCGCCTGGCCGGCCAGGCAGGCGGAGAGCGCCCCCTCTGGCGCGCTGTGGTGGGAGGGCCCGGAGGAGGTGGGGCCTGCAGCGGTGCCCGGCGGGGCGGGGGCGGGGGCGGGGGCGGAGGCGGCGGGCGACTAAAGGAGAAGGCGGAGCGGGAGGCAAAAAGCCTACAGCACCCGGTATTCCCAGGCGGTCTCCCATCCAAGTACTAACCAGGCCCGACCCTGCTTAGCTTCCGAGATCAGACGAGATCGGGCGCGTTCAGGGTGGTATGGCCGTAGACGCAGGAGGGGCCCGCGCGGTGCCTCTTGAGGCCCAGCTTCGCTGGCGCCTGCGCCTTACCGCCATGCCGGCGGCCAGCCCTCTCCGGCAGGGCCCTGCCGCCCGCCCAGGCAGGCGACAGGAGGCCTCGGGGACCCGGGGGTGGCGGAGTGGTGGGCCACCTCGCAGCCCAGGGCGGGCGGGACGCTCCAGGCCCGTCGGCGCTTGGCGCCCCGCCGCAGATCCCGCTCGACGCTCACAGGGACGCGGCCCCGGAGGCTTCAGGGCCCGGCGGCCGCGGTCCCTTGGGCATCCCCCCCTGCCCGCCCACGCGGAGTTAGGCGCAGCCCGGCCACGGCCGGGCCGGCCCTCCGGCCGGGCAGCAGCTGGCCCGAAGCCACTGGGAGCCACCATGGAGTGGGCACGGCCCCTTAGCCCCAGCAAGGCCCCCCCTTGCCCCCACGCCGCCCGCCGAGCACAGGACCCCGGCCCTGGTGGCCGGCAGGCCCGGAGAAGCGGCCCCGGCCCCCGCCCCCGCTCCCGCCCCCGGCCGTGGCGAAACGGCGGAGGGGGGGGCTTTTTCCGGAGGGAGCTGTGGAGAGACACACGGGCAGACAGGGGGCTGCGGCGCGGCTGGGCTCCGGTGGGGGCGGCCAAGTGCAGGTCGAGGGCCTCGCGGGCCGCACGGACGGCACCCCGGCCTGCGGCGGAGTCTGGGTCCGGGCCAGCCACCACGGGAGCGGCTGGGGTGGCGGCTGCCTTCCAGGGCCGCATTCTGGCCGCATGTCCAGCCAGCTCGGCGGGGAGCGATCCCTCCGGCGCGCTGTGTTGGGAGGGACGTGAGGAGGTGAGGCCTGCAGCGGTGCTCAGCGGGGGCGGAGGCGGCCTCGGCCGCGGGCCACTAAATGTCAAGGCGGAGCGGGAGGCAAAAAAGCCTACAGCACTCGGTATTCCCATGTGGTCTCCCATCCAGGTACGAAACAGGCCAGACCCTGATTAGCTTCCGAGATCAGACGAGGTGTGGTGCGTTCAGGGAGGTGTGGCCGTAGAATGCAGCGGGGGCCACGGTGTGCCTCTTGAGGCTTAGCTTCGCTGGTGCTGGCGACTTACCGCCAGCCCGGCAGCCAACCCTCTCCGGCGCGGCCCTGCCGTCCGCCCAGGCAAGCGACAGGAGGCCTCGAGGGCCCGGGGGTGGTGGAGTTGTGGGCGACTTCGCAGCTCAGGTCAGGCGGGACCCTCCAGGCCTGTAGGCGCTTGGCCCTCCGCCCCAGAGCCGCTCAACGCTCACAGGACTTGGCCCCGGAGGCTTAAGGGCCTGTGGCCCTCGGTCCCTTGTGCATTCCCCACCCTGTCAATCCACACAGTGCTAGGCGCAGCCCAGCCACGGCCTGGCCGGCCCGCCTGCCCAACGGCAGTTGGCCCGAAGCCACTGGGAGCCACCATTGAGCCGGCACGGCCCCTTAGACACAGCAACGCCACCCTTGCCCCCACGCCAACTGCCGAGCAAAGTTCCCGGCGCCTGGTGTCTAGCCAGCCCAGCGAACCGGTCCCAGCCCACGACCCCGCTCCCACTCTCGGCCGTGGCGAAGTGGCAAAGGGTGGGCTTTTTCCGGAGGGAGCTGTGGAGAGACACACGGGCAGACAGGGGGCTGCGGCGCGGCTGGGCTCCGGTGGGGGCGGCCAAGTGCAGGTCGAGGGCTTCGTGGGCCGCACGGACGGCACCCCGGCCTGCGGCGGAGTCTGGGTCCGGGCCAGCCACCACGGGAGCGGCTGGGGTGGCGGCTGCCTTCCAGGGCCGCCTTCTGGCCGCCTGGCCGGCCAGGCCGGCGCGGAGCGCCCCCTCTGGCGCGCTGTGGTGGGAGGGGCCGGAGGAGGTGGGGCCTGCAGCGCTGCCCGGCGGGGGCGGGGGCGGGGGCGGAGGCAGCGGCCTCGGCCTTGGCCTCGGCCTCGGCCTAGGCCGCGGGCGACTAAAGGAGAAGGCGGAGCGGGAGGCAAAAAGCCTACAGCACCCGGTATTCCCAGGCGGTCTCCCATCCAAGTACTAACCAGGCCCGACCCTGCTTAGCTTCCGAGATCAGACGAGATCGGGCGCGTTCAGGGTGGTATGGCCGTAGACGTTAAAAGGGGCCCGCGGAGTGCCTCTTGAGGCCCAGCTTCGCTGGCGCTTGCGCCTCCCCGCCAGCCCGGCGGCCAGCCCGCCCCGGCAGGGCCCCGCCGCCCGCCCAGGCAGGGCAACGGCGGCCTCGGGTACCAGGGGGGTGGCGGAGGGTTCGGCGACCTCCCAGCCCAGGGCGGGCGGGACCCACCAAACCGTTCGGCGCTTGGCGCCCCGCCCCAGATCCCGCACGTCGCTCACAGGGACGTGGCCCCGGAGGCTTCAGGGCCCGGGGCCCGCGGTCCCTTGGGCCTCCCCTCTGCCCGCCCACGCGGCGCTAGGCGCAGCCCAGCCGCAGCCCGGGCCGGCCCTCCTGCCCGACGGCAGTCGGCCCTTAACCCACTGGGAGCCACCATTGAGTCGGCACGGCCCCTTAGCCCCAGCAAGGCCACCCTTGCCCCCACGCCACCCGCCGAGCACAGGACCCGGCGCCTTGTGGCCGGCCGGCCCGGAGCACCGGCCCCGGCCCCCGCCCCCGCTCCCGCCCCCGGCCGTGGCGAAACGGCGGAGGGGGGGCTTTTTCCGGAGGGAGCTGTGGAGAGACACACCGGCAGATAGGTGGCTGCGCCGGGGCTGGGCGCTGGTGGGGGCGGCCAGGTGCAGGTCAAGGGGCTCGCGGGCCGCACGGCCGGCACCCGGGCCTGAGGCGGAGTCTGGGTTCAGGCCAGCCACCCCGGGAGCGGCTGGGATGCGGCTGCCTTCCAGGGCCGCCTTCTGGCCGCCTGGCCGGCCAGGCAGGCGGAGAGCGCCCCCTCTGGCGCGCTGTGGTGGGAGGGGCCGGAGGAGGTGGGGCCTGCAGCGGTGCCCGGCGGGGGCGGGGGCGGGGGCGGGGGCGGAGGCGGCGGGCGACTAAAGGAGAAGGCGGAGCGGGAGGCAAAAAGCCTACAGCACCCGGTATTCCCAGGCGGTCTCCCATCCAAGTACTAACCAGGCCCGACCCTGCTTAGCTTCCGAGATCAGACGAGATCGGGCGCGTTCAGGGTGGTATGGCCGTAGACGCAGGAGGGGCCCGCGCGGTGCCTCTTGAGGCCCAGCTTCGCTGGCGCCTGCGCCTTACCGCCATGCCGGCGGCCAGCCCTCTCCGGCAGGGCCCTGCCGCCCGCCCAGGCAGGCGACAGGAGGCCTCGGGGACCCGGGGGTGGCGGAGTGGTGGGCCACCTCGCAGCCCAGGGCGGGCGGGACGCTCCAGGCCCGTCGGCGCTTGGCGCCCCGCCGCAGATCCCGCTCGACGCTCACAGGGACGCGGCCCCGGAGGCTTCAGGGCCCGGCGGCCGCGGTCCCTTGGGCATCCCCCCCTGCCCGCCCACGCGGAGTTAGGCGCAGCCCGGCCACGGCCGGGCCGGCCCTCCGGCCGGGCAGCAGCTGGCCCGAAGCCACTGGGAGCCACCATGGAGTGGGCACGGCCCCTTAGCCCCAGCAAGGCCCCCCCTTGCCCCCACGCCGCCCGCCGAGCACAGGACCCCGGCCCTGGTGGCCGGCAGGCCCGGAGAAGCGGCCCCGGCCCCCGCCCCCGCTCCCGCCCCCGGCCGTGGCGAAACGGCGGAGGGGGGGCTTTTTCCGGAGGGAGCTGTGGAGAGACACACGGGCAGACAGGGGGCTGCGGCGCGGCTGGGCTCCGGTGGGGGCGGCCAAGTGCAGGTCGAGGGCCTTGCGGGCCGCACGGACGGCACCCCGGCCTGCGGCGGAGTCTGGGTCCGGGCCAGCCACCACGGGAGCGGCTGGGGTGGCGGCTGCCTTCCAGGGCCGCATTCTGGCCGCATGTCCAGCCAGCTCGGCGGGGAGCGATCCCTCCGGCGCGCTGTGTTGGGAGGGACGTGAGGAGGTGAGGCCTGCAGCGGTGCTCAGCGGGGGCGGAGGCGGCCTCGGCCGCGGGCCACTAAATGTCAAGGCGGAGCGGGAGGCAAAAAAGCCTACAGCACTCGGTATTCCCATGTGGTCTCCCATCCAGGTACGAAACAGGCCAGACCCTGATTAGCTTCCGAGATCAGACGAGGTGTGGTGCGTTCAGGGAGGTGTGGCCGTAGAATGCAGCGGGGGCCACGGTGTGCCTCTTGAGGCTTAGCTTCGCTGGTGCTGGCGACTTACCGCCAGCCCGGCAGCCAACCCTCTCCGGCGCGGCCCTGCCGTCCGCCCAGGCAAGCGACAGGAGGCCTCGAGGGCCCGGGGGTGGTGGAGTTGTGGGCGACTTCGCAGCTCAGGTCAGGCGGGACCCTCCAGGCCTGTAGGCGCTTGGCCCTCCGCCCCAGAGCCGCTCAACGCTCACAGGACTTGGCCCCGGAGGCTTAAGGGCCTGTGGCCCTCGGTCCCTTGTGCATTCCCCACCCTGTCAATCCACACAGTGCTAGGCGCAGCCCAGCCACGGCCTGGCCGGCCCGCCTGCCCAACGGCAGTTGGCCCGAAGCCACTGGGAGCCACCATTGAGCCGGCACGGCCCCTTAGACACAGCAACGCCACCCTTGCCCCCACGCCAACTGCCGAGCAAAGTTCCCGGCGCCTGGTGTCTAGCCAGCCCAGCGAACCGGTCCCAGCCCACGACCCCGCTCCCACTCTCGGCCGTGGCGAAGTGGCAAAGGGTGGGCTTTTTCCGGAGGGAGCTGTGGAGAGACACACGGGCAGACAGGGGGCTGCGGCGCGGCTGGGCTCCGGTGGGGGCGGCCAAGTGCAGGTCGAGGGCTTCGTGGGCCGCACGGACGGCACCCCGGCCTGCGGCGGAGTCTGGGTCCGGGCCAGCCACCACGGGAGCGGCTGGGGTGGCGGCTGCCTTCCAGGGCCGCCTTCTGGCCGCCTGGCCGGCCAGGCCGGCGCGGAGCGCCCCCTCTGGCGCGCTGTGGTGGGAGGGGCCGGAGGAGGTGGGGCCTGCAGCGCTGCCCGGCGGGGGCGGGGGCGGGGGCGGAGGCAGCGGCCTCGGCCTTGGCCTCGGCCTCGGCCTAGGCCGCGGGCGACTAAAGGAGAAGGCGGAGCGGGAGGCAAAAAGCCTACAGCACCCGGTATTCCCAGGCGGTCTCCCATCCAAGTACTAACCAGGCCCGACCCTGCTTAGCTTCCGAGATCAGACGAGATCGGGCGCGTTCAGGGTGGTATGGCCGTAGACGTTAAAAGGGGCCCGCGGAGTGCCTCTTGAGGCCCAGCTTCGCTGGCGCTTGCGCCTCCCCGCCAGCCCGGCGGCCAGCCCGCCCCGGCAGGGCCCCGCCGCCCGCCCAGGCAGGGCAACGGCGGCCTCGGGTACCAGGGGGGTGGCGGAGGGTTCGGCGACCTCCCAGCCCAGGGCGGGCGGGACCCACCAAACCGTTCGGCGCTTGGCGCCCCGCCCCAGATCCCGCACGTCGCTCACAGGGACGTGGCCCCGGAGGCTTCAGGGCCCGGGGCCCGCGGTCCCTTGGGCCTCCCCTCTGCCCGCCCACGCGGCGCTAGGCGCAGCCCAGCCGCAGCCCGGGCCGGCCCTCCTGCCCGACGGCAGTCGGCCCTTAACCCACTGGGAGCCACCATTGAGTCGGCACGGCCCCTTAGCCCCAGCAAGGCCACCCTTGCCCCCACGCCACCCGCCGAGCACAGGACCCGGCGCCTTGTGGCCGGCCGGCCCGGAGCACCGGCCCCGGCCCCCGCCCCCGCTCCCGCCCCCGGCCGTGGCGAAACGGCGGAGGGGGGGCTTTTTCCGGAGGGAGCTGTGGAGAGACACACCGGCAGATAGGTGGCTGCGCCGGGGCTGGGCGCTGGTGGGGGCGGCCAGGTGCAGGTCAAGGGGCTCGCGGGCCGCACGGCCGGCACCCGGGCCTGAGGCGGAGTCTGGGTTCAGGCCAGCCACCCCGGGAGCGGCTGGGATGCGGCTGCCTTCCAGGGCCGCCTTCTGGCCGCCTGGCCGGCCAGGCAGGCGGAGAGCGCCCCCTCTGGCGCGCTGTGGTGGGAGGGGCCGGAGGAGGTGGGGCCTGCAGCGGTGCCCGGCGGGGGCGGGGGCGGGGGCGGGGGCGGAGGCGGCGGGCGACTAAAGGAGAAGGCGGAGCGGGAGGCAAAAAGCCTACAGCACCCGGTATTCCCAGGCGGTCTCCCATCCAAGTACTAACCAGGCCCGACCCTGCTTAGCTTCCGAGATCAGACGAGATCGGGCGCGTTCAGGGTGGTATGGCCGTAGACGCAGGAGGGGCCCGCGCGGTGCCTCTTGAGGCCCAGCTTCGCTGGCGCCTGCGCCTTACCGCCATGCCGGCGGCCAGCCCTCTCCGGCAGGGCCCTGCCGCCCGCCCAGGCAGGCGACAGGAGGCCTCGGGGACCCGGGGGTGGCGGAGTGGTGGGCCACCTCGCAGCCCAGGGCGGGCGGGACGCTCCAGGCCCGTCGGCGCTTGGCGCCCCGCCGCAGATCCCGCTCGACGCTCACAGGGACGCGGCCCCGGAGGCTTCAGGGCCCGGCGGCCGCGGTCCCTTGGGCATCCCCCCCTGCCCGCCCACGCGGAGTTAGGCGCAGCCCGGCCACGGCCGGGCCGGCCCTCCGGCCGGGCAGCAGCTGGCCCGAAGCCACTGGGAGCCACCATGGAGTGGGCACGGCCCCTTAGCCCCAGCAAGGCCCCCCCTTGCCCCCACGCCGCCCGCCGAGCACAGGACCCCGGCCCTGGTGGCCGGCAGGCCCGGAGAAGCGGCCCCGGCCCCCGCCCCCGCTCCCGCCCCCGGCCGTGGCGAAACGGCGGAGGGGGGGCTTTTTCCGGAGGGAGCTGTGGAGAGACACACGGGCAGACAGGGGGCTGCGGCGCGGCTGGGCTCCGGTGGGGGCGGCCAAGTGCAGGTCGAGGGCCTTGCGGGCCGCACGGACGGCACCCCGGCCTGCGGCGGAGTCTGGGTCCGGGCCAGCCACCACGGGAGCGGCTGGGGTGGCGGCTGCCTTCCAGGGCCGCATTCTGGCCGCATGTCCAGCCAGCTCGGCGGGGAGCGATCCCTCCGGCGCGCTGTGTTGGGAGGGACGTGAGGAGGTGAGGCCTGCAGCGGTGCTCAGCGGGGGCGGAGGCGGCCTCGGCCGCGGGCCACTAAATGTCAAGGCGGAGCGGGAGGCAAAAAAGCCTACAGCACTCGGTATTCCCATGTGGTCTCCCATCCAGGTACGAAACAGGCCAGACCCTGATTAGCTTCCGAGATCAGACGAGGTGTGGTGCGTTCAGGGAGGTGTGGCCGTAGAATGCAGCGGGGGCCACGGTGTGCCTCTTGAGGCTTAGCTTCGCTGGTGCTGGCGACTTACCGCCAGCCCGGCAGCCAACCCTCTCCGGCGCGGCCCTGCCGTCCGCCCAGGCAAGCGACAGGAGGCCTCGAGGGCCCGGGGGTGGTGGAGTTGTGGGCGACTTCGCAGCTCAGGTCAGGCGGGACCCTCCAGGCCTGTAGGCGCTTGGCCCTCCGCCCCAGAGCCGCTCAACGCTCACAGGACTTGGCCCCGGAGGCTTAAGGGCCTGTGGCCCTCGGTCCCTTGTGCATTCCCCACCCTGTCAATCCACACAGTGCTAGGCGCAGCCCAGCCACGGCCTGGCCGGCCCGCCTGCCCAACGGCAGTTGGCCCGAAGCCACTGGGAGCCACCATTGAGCCGGCACGGCCCCTTAGACACAGCAACGCCACCCTTGCCCCCACGCCAACTGCCGAGCAAAGTTCCCGGCGCCTGGTGTCTAGCCAGCCCAGCGAACCGGTCCCAGCCCACGACCCCGCTCCCACTCTCGGCCGTGGCGAAGTGGCAAAGGGTGGGCTTTTTCCGGAGGGAGCTGTGGAGAGACACACGGGCAGACAGGGGGCTGCGGCGCGGCTGGGCTCCGGTGGGGGCGGCCAAGTGCAGGTCGAGGGCTTCGTGGGCCGCACGGACGGCACCCCGGCCTGCGGCGGAGTCTGGGTCCGGGCCAGCCACCACGGGAGCGGCTGGGGTGGCGGCTGCCTTCCAGGGCCGCCTTCTGGCCGCCTGGCCGGCCAGGCCGGCGCGGAGCGCCCCCTCTGGCGCGCTGTGGTGGGAGGGGCCGGAGGAGGTGGGGCCTGCAGCGCTGCCCGGCGGGGGCGGGGGCGGGGGCGGAGGCAGCGGCCTCGGCCTTGGCCTCGGCCTCGGCCTAGGCCGCGGGCGACTAAAGGAGAAGGCGGAGCGGGAGGCAAAAAGCCTACAGCACCCGGTATTCCCAGGCGGTCTCCCATCCAAGTACTAACCAGGCCCGACCCTGCTTAGCTTCCGAGATCAGACGAGATCGGGCGCGTTCAGGGTGGTATGGCCGTAGACGTTAAAAGGGGCCCGCGGAGTGCCTCTTGAGGCCCAGCTTCGCTGGCGCTTGCGCCTCCCCGCCAGCCCGGCGGCCAGCCCGCCCCGGCAGGGCCCCGCCGCCCGCCCAGGCAGGGCAACGGCGGCCTCGGGTACCAGGGGGGTGGCGGAGGGTTCGGCGACCTCCCAGCCCAGGGCGGGCGGGACCCACCAAACCGTTCGGCGCTTGGCGCCCCGCCCCAGATCCCGCACGTCGCTCACAGGGACGTGGCCCCGGAGGCTTCAGGGCCCGGGGCCCGCGGTCCCTTGGGCCTCCCCTCTGCCCGCCCACGCGGCGCTAGGCGCAGCCCAGCCGCAGCCCGGGCCGGCCCTCCTGCCCGACGGCAGTCGGCCCTTAACCCACTGGGAGCCACCATTGAGTCGGCACGGCCCCTTAGCCCCAGCAAGGCCACCCTTGCCCCCACGCCACCCGCCGAGCACAGGACCCGGCGCCTTGTGGCCGGCCGGCCCGGAGCACCGGCCCCGGCCCCCGCCCCCGCTCCCGCCCCCGGCCGTGGCGAAACGGCGGAGGGGGGGCTTTTTCCGGAGGGAGCTGTGGAGAGACACACCGGCAGATAGGTGGCTGCGCCGGGGCTGGGCGCTGGTGGGGGCGGCCAGGTGCAGGTCAAGGGGCTCGCGGGCCGCACGGCCGGCACCCGGGCCTGAGGCGGAGTCTGGGTTCAGGCCAGCCACCCCGGGAGCGGCTGGGATGCGGCTGCCTTCCAGGGCCGCCTTCTGGCCGCCTGGCCGGCCAGGCAGGCGGAGAGCGCCCCCTCTGGCGCGCTGTGGTGGGAGGGGCCGGAGGAGGTGGGGCCTGCAGCGGTGCCCGGCGGGGGCGGGGGCGGGGGCGGGGGCGGAGGCGGCGGGCGACTAAAGGAGAAGGCGGAGCGGGAGGCAAAAAGCCTACAGCACCCGGTATTCCCAGGCGGTCTCCCATCCAAGTACTAACCAGGCCCGACCCTGCTTAGCTTCCGAGATCAGACGAGATCGGGCGCGTTCAGGGTGGTATGGCCGTAGACGCAGGAGGGGCCCGCGCGGTGCCTCTTGAGGCCCAGCTTCGCTGGCGCCTGCGCCTTACCGCCATGCCGGCGGCCAGCCCTCTCCGGCAGGGCCCTGCCGCCCGCCCAGGCAGGCGACAGGAGGCCTCGGGGACCCGGGGGTGGCGGAGTGGTGGGCCACCTCGCAGCCCAGGGCGGGCGGGACGCTCCAGGCCCGTCGGCGCTTGGCGCCCCGCCGCAGATCCCGCTCGACGCTCACAGGGACGCGGCCCCGGAGGCTTCAGGGCCCGGCGGCCGCGGTCCCTTGGGCATCCCCCCCTGCCCGCCCACGCGGAGTTAGGCGCAGCCCGGCCACGGCCGGGCCGGCCCTCCGGCCGGGCAGCAGCTGGCCCGAAGCCACTGGGAGCCACCATGGAGTGGGCACGGCCCCTTAGCCCCAGCAAGGCCCCCCCTTGCCCCCACGCCGCCCGCCGAGCACAGGACCCCGGCCCTGGTGGCCGGCAGGCCCGGAGAAGCGGCCCCGGCCCCCGCCCCCGCTCCCGCCCCCGGCCGTGGCGAAACGGCGGAGGGGGGGCTTTTTCCGGAGGGAGCTGTGGAGAGACACACGGGCAGACAGGGGGCTGCGGCGCGGCTGGGCTCCGGTGGGGGCGGCCAAGTGCAGGTCGAGGGCCTCGCGGGCTGCACGGACGGCACCCCGGCCTGCGGCGGAGTCTGGGTCCGGGCCAGCCACCACGGGAGCGGCTGGGGTGGCGGCTGCCTTCCAGGGCCGCATTCTGGCCGCATGTCCAGCCAGCTCGGCGGGGAGCGATCCCTCCGGCGCGCTGTGTTGGGAGGGACGTGAGGAGGTGAGGCCTGCAGCGGTGCTCAGCGGGGGCGGAGGCGGCCTCGGCCGCGGGCCACTAAATGTCAAGGCGGAGCGGGAGGCAAAAAAGCCTACAGCACTCGGTATTCCCATGTGGTCTCCCATCCAGGTACGAAACAGGCCAGACCCTGATTAGCTTCCGAGATCAGACGAGGTGTGGTGCGTTCAGGGAGGTGTGGCCGTAGAATGCAGCGGGGGCCACGGTGTGCCTCTTGAGGCTTAGCTTCGCTGGTGCTGGCGACTTACCGCCAGCCCGGCAGCCAACCCTCTCCGGCGCGGCCCTGCCGTCCGCCCAGGCAAGCGACAGGAGGCCTCGAGGGCCCGGGGGTGGTGGAGTTGTGGGCGACTTCGCAGCTCAGGTCAGGCGGGACCCTCCAGGCCTGTAGGCGCTTGGCCCTCCGCCCCAGAGCCGCTCAACGCTCACAGGACTTGGCCCCGGAGGCTTAAGGGCCTGTGGCCCTCGGTCCCTTGTGCATTCCCCACCCTGTCAATCCACACAGTGCTAGGCGCAGCCCAGCCACGGCCTGGCCGGCCCGCCTGCCCAACGGCAGTTGGCCCGAAGCCACTGGGAGCCACCATTGAGCCGGCACGGCCCCTTAGACACAGCAACGCCACCCTTGCCCCCACGCCAACTGCCGAGCAAAGTTCCCGGCGCCTGGTGTCTAGCCAGCCCAGCGAACCGGTCCCAGCCCACGACCCCGCTCCCACTCTCGGCCGTGGCGAAGTGGCAAAGGGTGGGCTTTTTCCGGAGGGAGCTGTGGAGAGACACACGGCCAGACAGGGGGCTGCGGCGCGGCTGGGCTCCGGTGGGGGCGGCCAAGTGCAGGTCGAGGGCTTCGTGGGCCGCACGGACGGCACCCCGGCCTGCGGCGGAGTCTGGGTCCGGGCCAGCCACCACGGGAGCGGCTGGGGTGGCGGCTGCCTTCCAGGGCCGCCTTCTGGCCGCCTGGCCGGCCAGGCCGGCGCGGAGCGCCCCCTCTGGCGCGCTGTGGTGGGAGGGGCCGGAGGAGGTGGGGCCTGCAGCGCTGCCCGGCGGGGGCGGGGGCGGGGGCGGAGGCAGCGGCCTCGGCCTTGGCCTCGGCCTCGGCCTAGGCCGCGGGCGACTAAAGGAGAAGGCGGAGCGGGAGGCAAAAAGCCTACAGCACCCGGTATTCCCAGGCGGTCTCCCATCCAAGTACTAACCAGGCCCGACCCTGCTTAGCTTCCGAGATCAGACGAGATCGGGCGCGTTCAGGGTGGTATGGCCGTAGACGTTAAAAGGGGCCCGCGGAGTGCCTCTTGAGGCCCAGCTTCGCTGGCGCTTGCGCCTCCCCGCCAGCCCGGCGGCCAGCCCGCCCCGGCAGGGCCCCGCCGCCCGCCCAGGCAGGGCAACGGCGGCCTCGGGTACCAGGGGGGTGGCGGAGGGTTCGGCGACCTCCCAGCCCAGGGCGGGCGGGACCCACCAAACCGTTCGGCGCTTGGCGCCCCGCCCCAGATCCCGCACGTCGCTCACAGGGACGTGGCCCCGGAGGCTTCAGGGCCCGGGGCCCGCGGTCCCTTGGGCCTCCCCTCTGCCCGCCCACGCGGCGCTAGGCGCAGCCCAGCCGCAGCCCGGGCCGGCCCTCCTGCCCGACGGCAGTCGGCCCTTAACCCACTGGGAGCCACCATTGAGTCGGCACGGCCCCTTAGCCCCAGCAAGGCCACCCTTGCCCCCACGCCACCCGCCGAGCACAGGACCCGGCGCCTTGTGGCCGGCCGGCCCGGAGCACCGGCCCCGGCCCCCGCCCCCGCTCCCGCCCCCGGCCGTGGCGAAACGGCGGAGGGGGGGCTTTTTCCGGAGGGAGCTGTGGAGAGACACACCGGCAGATAGGTGGCTGCGCCGGGGCTGGGCGCTGGTGGGGGCGGCCAGGTGCAGGTCAAGGGGCTCGCGGGCCGCACGGCCGGCACCCGGGCCTGAGGCGGAGTCTGGGTTCAGGCCAGCCACCCCGGGAGCGGCTGGGATGCGGCTGCCTTCCAGGGCCGCCTTCTGGCCGCCTGGCCGGCCAGGCAGGCGGAGAGCGCCCCCTCTGGCGCGCTGTGGTGGGAGGGGCCGGAGGAGGTGGGGCCTGCAGCGGTGCCCGGCGGGGGCGGGGGCGGGGGCGGGGGCGGAGGCGGCGGGCGACTAAAGGAGAAGGCGGAGCGGGAGGCAAAAAGCCTACAGCACCCGGTATTCCCAGGCGGTCTCCCATCCAAGTACTAACCAGGCCCGACCCTGCTTAGCTTCCGAGATCAGACGAGATCGGGCGCGTTCAGGGTGGTATGGCCGTAGACGCAGGAGGGGCCCGCGCGGTGCCTCTTGAGGCCCAGCTTCGCTGGCGCCTGCGCCTTACCGCCATGCCGGCGGCCAGCCCTCTCCGGCAGGGCCCTGCCGCCCGCCCAGGCAGGCGACAGGAGGCCTCGGGGACCCGGGGGTGGCGGAGTGGTGGGCCACCTCGCAGCCCAGGGCGGGCGGGACGCTCCAGGCCCGTCGGCGCTTGGCGCCCCGCCGCAGATCCCGCTCGACGCTCACAGGGACGCGGCCCCGGAGGCTTCAGGGCCCGGCGGCCGCGGTCCCTTGGGCATCCCCCCCTGCCCGCCCACGCGGAGTTAGGCGCAGCCCGGCCACGGCCGGGCCGGCCCTCCGGCCGGGCAGCAGCTGGCCCGAAGCCACTGGGAGCCACCATGGAGTGGGCACGGCCCCTTAGCCCCAGCAAGGCCCCCCCTTGCCCCCACGCCGCCCGCCGAGCACAGGACCACGGCCCTGGTGGCCGGCAGGCCCGGAGAAGCGGCCCCGGCCCCCGCCCCCGCTCCCGCCCCCGGCCGTGGCGAAACGGCGGAGGGGGGGCTTTTTCCGGAGGGAGCTGTGGAGAGACACACGGGCAGACAGGGGGCTGCGGCGCGGCTGGGCTCCGGTGGGGGCGGCCAAGTGCAGGTCGAGGGCCTCGCGGGCCGCACGGACGGCACCCCGGCCTGCGGCGGAGTCTGGGTCCGGGCCAGCCACCACGGGAGCGGCTGGGGTGGCGGCTGCCTTCCAGGGCCGCATTCTGGCCGCATGTCCAGCCAGCTCGGCGGGGAGCGATCCCTCCGGCGCGCTGTGTTGGGAGGGACGTGAGGAGGTGAGGCCTGCAGCGGTGCTCAGCGGGGGCGGAGGCGGCCTCGGCCGCGGGCCACTAAATGTCAAGGCGGAGCGGGAGGCAAAAAAGCCTACAGCACTCGGTATTCCCATGTGGTCTCCCATCCAGGTACGAAACAGGCCAGACCCTGATTAGCTTCCGAGATCAGACGAGGTGTGGTGCGTTCAGGGAGGTGTGGCCGTAGAATGCAGCGGGGGCCACGGTGTGCCTCTTGAGGCTTAGCTTCGCTGGTGCTGGCGACTTACCGCCAGCCCGGCAGCCAACCCTCTCCGGCGCGGCCCTGCCGTCCGCCCAGGCAAGCGACAGGAGGCCTCGAGGGCCCGGGGGTGGTGGAGTTGTGGGCGACTTCGCAGCTCAGGTCAGGCGGGACCCTCCAGGCCTGTAGGCGCTTGGCCCTCCGCCCCAGAGCCGCTCAACGCTCACAGGACTTGGCCCCGGAGGCTTAAGGGCCTGTGGCCCTCGGTCCCTTGTGCATTCCCCACCCTGTCAATCCACACAGTGCTAGGCGCAGCCCAGCCACGGCCTGGCCGGCCCGCCTGCCCAACGGCAGTTGGCCCGAAGCCACTGGGAGCCACCATTGAGCCGGCACGGCCCCTTAGACACAGCAACGCCACCCTTGCCCCCACGCCAACTGCCGAGCAAAGTTCCCGGCGCCTGGTGTCTAGCCAGCCCAGCGAACCGGTCCCAGCCCACGACCCCGCTCCCACTCTCGGCCGTGGCGAAGTGGCAAAGGGTGGGCTTTTTCCGGAGGGAGCTGTGGAGAGACACACGGGCAGACAGGGGGCTGCGGCGCGGCTGGGCTCCGGTGGGGGCGGCCAAGTGCAGGTCGAGGGCTTCGTGGGCCGCACGGACGGCACCCCGGCCTGCGGCGGAGTCTGGGTCCGGGCCAGCCACCACGGGAGCGGCTGGGGTGGCGGCTGCCTTCCAGGGCCGCCTTCTGGCCGCCTGGCCGGCCAGGCCGGCGCGGAGCGCCCCCTCTGGCGCGCTGTGGTGGGAGGGGCCGGAGGAGGTGGGGCCTGCAGCGCTGCCCGGCGGGGGCGGGGGCGGGGGCGGAGGCAGCGGCCTCGGCCTTGGCCTCGGCCTCGGCCTAGGCCGCGGGCGACTAAAGGAGAAGGCGGAGCGGGAGGCAAAAAGCCTACAGCACCCGGTATTCCCAGGCGGTCTCCCATCCAAGTACTAACCAGGCCCGACCCTGCTTAGCTTCCGAGATCAGACGAGATCGGGCGCGTTCAGGGTGGTATGGCCGTAGACGTTAAAAGGGGCCCGCGGAGTGCCTCTTGAGGCCCAGCTTCGCTGGCGCTTGCGCCTCCCCGCCAGCCCGGCGGCCAGCCCGCCCCGGCAGGGCCCCGCCGCCCGCCCAGGCAGGGCAACGGCGGCCTCGGGTACCAGGGGGGTGGCGGAGGGTTCGGCGACCTCCCAGCCCAGGGCGGGCGGGACCCACCAAACCGTTCGGCGCTTGGCGCCCCGCCCCAGATCCCGCACGTCGCTCACAGGGACGTGGCCCCGGAGGCTTCAGGGCCCGGGGCCCGCGGTCCCTTGGGCCTCCCCTCTGCCCGCCCACGCGGCGCTAGGCGCAGCCCAGCCGCAGCCCGGGCCGGCCCTCCTGCCCGACGGCAGTCGGCCCTTAACCCACTGGGAGCCACCATTGAGTCGGCACGGCCCCTTAGCCCCAGCAAGGCCACCCTTGCCCCCACGCCACCCGCCGAGCACAGGACCCGGCGCCTTGTGGCCGGCCGGCCCGGAGCACCGGCCCCGGCCCCCGCCCCCGCTCCCGCCCCCGGCCGTGGCGAAACGGCGGAGGGGGGGCTTTTTCCGGAGGGAGCTGTGGAGAGACACACCGGCAGATAGGTGGCTGCGCCGGGGCTGGGCGCTGGTGGGGGCGGCCAGGTGCAGGTCAAGGGGCTCGCGGGCCGCACGGCCGGCACCCGGGCCTGAGGCGGAGTCTGGGTTCAGGCCAGCCACCCCGGGAGCGGCTGGGATGCGGCTGCCTTCCAGGGCCGCCTTCTGGCCGCCTGGCCGGCCAGGCAGGCGGAGAGCGCCCCCTCTGGCGCGCTGTGGTGGGAGGGGCCGGAGGAGGTGGGGCCTGCAGCGGTGCCCGGCGGGGGCGGGGGCGGGGGCGGGGGCGGAGGCGGCGGGCGACTAAAGGAGAAGGCGGAGCGGGAGGCAAAAAGCCTACAGCACCCGGTATTCCCAGGCGGTCTCCCATCCAAGTACTAACCAGGCCCGACCCTGCTTAGCTTCCGAGATCAGACGAGATCGGGCGCGTTCAGGGTGGTATGGCCGTAGACGCAGGAGGGGCCCGCGCGGTGCCTCTTGAGGCCCAGCTTCGCTGGCGCCTGCGCCTTACCGCCATGCCGGCGGCCAGCCCTCTCCCGCAGGGCCCTGCCGCCCGCCCAGGCAGGCGACAGGAGGCCTCGGGGACCCGGGGGTGGCGGAGTGGTGGGCCACCTCGCAGCCCAGGGCGGGCGGGACGCTCCAGGCCCGTCGGCGCTTGGCGCCCCGCCGCAGATCCCGCTCGACGCTCACAGGGACGCGGCCCCGGAGGCTTCAGGGCCCGGCGGCCGCGGTCCCTTGGGCATCCCCCCCTGCCCGCCCACGCGGAGTTAGGCGCAGCCCGGCCACGGCCGGGCCGGCCCTCCGGCCGGGCAGCAGCTGGCCCGAAGCCACTGGGAGCCACCATGGAGTGGGCACGGCCCCTTAGCCCCAGCAAGGCCCCCCCTTGCCCCCACGCCGCCCGCCGAGCACAGGACCCCGGCCCTGGTGGCCGGCAGGCCCGGAGAAGCGGCCCCGGCCCCCGCCCCCGCTCCCGCCCCCGGCCGTGGCGAAACGGCGGAGGGGGGGCTTTTTCCGGAGGGAGCTGTGGAGAGACACACGGGCAGACAGGGGGCTGCGGCGCGGCTGGGCTCCGGTGGGGGCGGCCAAGTGCAGGTCGAGGGCCTCGCGGGCCGCACGGACGGCACCCCGGCCTGCGGCGGAGTCTGGGTCCGGGCCAGCCACCACGGGAGCGGCTGGGGTGGCGGCTGCCTTCCAGGGCCGCATTCTGGCCGCATGTCCAGCCAGCTCGGCGGGGAGCGATCCCTCCGGCGCGCTGTGTTGGGAGGGACGTGAGGAGGTGAGGCCTGCAGCGGTGCTCAGCGGGGGCGGAGGCGGCCTCGGCCGCGGGCCACTAAATGTCAAGGCGGAGCGGGAGGCAAAAAAGCCTACAGCACTCGGTATTCCCATGTGGTCTCCCATCCAGGTACGAAACAGGCCAGACCCTGATTAGCTTCCGAGATCAGACGAGGTGTGGTGCGTTCAGGGAGGTGTGGCCGTAGAATGCAGCGGGGGCCACGGTGTGCCTCTTGAGGCTTAGCTTCGCTGGTGCTGGCGACTTACCGCCAGCCCGGCAGCCAACCCTCTCCGGCGCGGCCCTGCCGTCCGCCCAGGCAAGCGACAGGAGGCCTCGAGGGCCCGGGGGTGGTGGAGTTGTGGGCGACTTCGCAGCTCAGGTCAGGCGGGACCCTCCAGGCCTGTAGGCGCTTGGCCCTCCGCCCCAGAGCCGCTCAACGCTCACAGGACTTGGCCCCGGAGGCTTAAGGGCCTGTGGCCCTCGGTCCCTTGTGCATTCCCCACCCTGTCAATCCACACAGTGCTAGGCGCAGCCCAGCCACGGCCTGGCCGGCCCGCCTGCCCAACGGCAGTTGGCCCGAAGCCACTGGGAGCCACCATTGAGCCGGCACGGCCCCTTAGACACAGCAACGCCACCCTTGCCCCCACGCCAACTGCCGAGCAAAGTTCCCGGCGCCTGGTGTCTAGCCAGCCCAGCGAACCGGTCCCAGCCCACGACCCCGCTCCCACTCTCGGCCGTGGCGAAGTGGCAAAGGGTGGGCTTTTTCCGGAGGGAGCTGTGGAGAGACACACGGGCAGACAGGGGGCTGCGGCGCGGCTGGGCTCCGGTGGGGGCGGCCAAGTGCAGGTCGAGGGCTTCGTGGGCCGCACGGACGGCACCCCGGCCTGCGGCGGAGTCTGGGTCCGGGCCAGCCACCACGGGAGCGGCTGGGGTGGCGGCTGCCTTCCAGGGCCGCCTTCTGGCCGCCTGGCCGGCCAGGCCGGCGCGGAGCGCCCCCTCTGGCGCGCTGTGGTGGGAGGGGCCGGAGGAGGTGGGGCCTGCAGCGCTGCCCGGCGGGGGCGGGGGCGGGGGCGGAGGCAGCGGCCTCGGCCTTGGCCTCGGCCTCGGCCTAGGCCGCGGGCGACTAAAGGAGAAGGCGGAGCGGGAGGCAAAAAGCCTACAGCACCCGGTATTCCCAGGCGGTCTCCCATCCAAGTACTAACCAGGCCCGACCCTGCTTAGCTTCCGAGATCAGACGAGATCGGGCGCGTTCAGGGTGGTATGGCCGTAGACGTTAAAAGGGGCCCGCGGAGTGCCTCTTGAGGCCCAGCTTCGCTGGCGCTTGCGCCTCCCCGCCAGCCCGGCGGCCAGCCCGCCCCGGCAGGGCCCCGCCGCCCGCCCAGGCAGGGCAACGGCGGCCTCGGGTACCAGGGGGGTGGCGGAGGGTTCGGCGACCTCCCAGCCCAGGGCGGGCGGGACCCACCAAACCGTTCGGCGCTTGGCGCCCCGCCCCAGATCCCGCACGTCGCTCACAGGGACGTGGCCCCGGAGGCTTCAGGGCCCGGGGCCCGCGGTCCCTTGGGCCTCCCCTCTGCCCGCCCACGCGGCGCTAGGCGCAGCCCAGCCGCAGCCCGGGCCGGCCCTCCTGCCCGACGGCAGTCGGCCCTTAACCCACTGGGAGCCACCATTGAGTCGGCACGGCCCCTTAGCCCCAGCAAGGCCACCCTTGCCCCCACGCCACCCGCCGAGCACAGGACCCGGCGCCTTGTGGCCGGCCGGCCCGGAGCACCGGCCCCGGCCCCCGCCCCCGCTCCCGCCCCCGGCCGTGGCGAAACGGCGGAGGGGGGGCTTTTTCCGGAGGGAGCTGTGGAGAGACACACCGGCAGATAGGTGGCTGCGCCGGGGCTGGGCGCTGGTGGGGGCGGCCAGGTGCAGGTCAAGGGGCTCGCGGGCCGCACGGCCGGCACCCGGGCCTGAGGCGGAGTCTGGGTTCAGGCCAGCCACCCCGGGAGCGGCTGGGATGCGGCTGCCTTCCAGGGCCGCCTTCTGGCCGCCTGGCCGGCCAGGCAGGCGGAGAGCGCCCCCTCTGGCGCGCTGTGGTGGGAGGGGCCGGAGGAGGTGGGGCCTGCAGCGGTGCCCGGCGGGGGCGGGGGCGGGGGCGGGGGCGGAGGCGGCGGGCGACTAAAGGAGAAGGCGGAGCGGGAGGCAAAAAGCCTACAGCACCCGGTATTCCCAGGCGGTCTCCCATCCAAGTACTAACCAGGCCCGACCCTGCTTAGCTTCCGAGATCAGACGAGATCGGGCGCGTTCAGGGTGGTATGGCCGTAGACGCAGGAGGGGCCCGCGCGGTGCCTCTTGAGGCCCAGCTTCGCTGGCGCCTGCGCCTTACCGCCATGCCGGCGGACAGCCCTCTCCCGCAGGGCCCTGCCGCCCGCCCAGGCAGGCGACAGGAGGCCTCGGGGACCCGGGGGTGGCGGAGTGGTGGGCCACCTCGCAGCCCAGGGCGGGCGGGACGCTCCAGGCCCGTCGGCGCTTGGCGCCCCGCCGCAGATCCCGCTCGACGCTCACAGGGACGCGGCCCCGGAGGCTTCAGGGCCCGGCGGCCGCGGTCCCTTGGGCATCCCCCCCTGCCCGCCCACGCGGAGTTAGGCGCAGCCCGGCCACGGCCGGGCCGGCCCTCCGGCCGGGCAGCAGCTGGCCCGAAGCCACTGGGAGCCACCATGGAGTGGGCACGGCCCCTTAGCCCCAGCAAGGCCCCCCCTTGCCCCCACGCCGCCCGCCGAGCACAGGACCCCGGCCCTGGTGGCCGGCAGGCCCGGAGAAGCGGCCCCGGCCCCCGCCCCCGCTCCCGCCCCCGGCCGTGGCGAAACGGCGGAGGGGGGGCTTTTTCCGGAGGGAGCTGTGGAGAGACACACGGGCAGACAGGGGGCTGCGGCGCGGCTGGGCTCCGGTGGGGGCGGCCAAGTGCAGGTCGAGGGCCTCGCGGGCCGCACGGACGGCACCCCGGCCTGCGGCGGAGTCTGGGTCCAGGCCAGCCACCACGGGAGCGGCTGGGGTGGCGGCTGCCTTCCAGGGCCGCATTCTGGCCGCATGTCCAGCCAGCTCGGCGGGGAGCGATCCCTCCGGCGCGCTGTGTTGGGAGGGACGTGAGGAGGTGAGGCCTGCAGCGGTGCTCAGCGGGGGCGGAGGCGGCCTCGGCCGCGGGCCACTAAATGTCAAGGCGGAGCGGGAGGCAAAAAAGCCTACAGCACTCGGTATTCCCATGTGGTCTCCCATCCAGGTACGAAACAGGCCAGACCCTGATTAGCTTCCGAGATCAGACGAGGTGTGGTGCGTTCAGGGAGGTGTGGCCGTAGAATGCAGCGGGGGCCACGGTGTGCCTCTTGAGGCTTAGCTTCGCTGGTGCTGGCGACTTACCGCCAGCCCGGCAGCCAACCCTCTCCGGCGCGGCCCTGCCGTCCGCCCAGGCAAGCGACAGGAGGCCTCGAGGGCCCGGGGGTGGTGGAGTTGTGGGCGACTTCGCAGCTCAGGTCAGGCGGGACCCTCCAGGCCTGTAGGCGCTTGGCCCTCCACCCCAGAGCCGCTCAACGCTCACAGGACTTGGCCCCGGAGGCTTAAGGGCCTGTGGCCCTCGGTCCCTTGTGCATTCCCCACCCTGTCAATCCACACAGTGCTAGGCGCAGCCCAGCCACGGCCTGGCCGGCCCGCCTGCCCAACGGCAGTTGGCCCGAAGCCACTGGGAGCCACCATTGAGCCGGCACGGCCCCTTAGACACAGCAACGCCACCCTTGCCCCCACGCCAACTGCCGAGCAAAGTTCCCGGCGCCTGGTGTCTAGCCAGCCCAGCGAACCGGTCCCAGCCCACGACCCCGCTCCCACTCTCGGCCGTGGCGAAGTGGCAAAGGGTGGGCTTTTTCCGGAGGGAGCTGTGGAGAGACACACGGGCAGACAGGGGGCTGCGGCGCGGCTGGGCTCCGGTGGGGGCGGCCAAGTGCAGGTCGAGGGCTTCGTGGGCCGCACGGACGGCACCCCGGCCTGCGGCGGAGTCTGGGTCCGGGCCAGCCACCACGGGAGCGGCTGGGGTGGCGGCTGCCTTCCAGGGCCGCCTTCTGGCCGCCTGGCCGGCCAGGCCGGCGCGGAGCGCCCCCTCTGGCGCGCTGTGGTGGGAGGGGCCGGAGGAGGTGGGGCCTGCAGCGCTGCCCGGCGGGGGCGGGGGCGGGGGCGGAGGCAGCGGCCTCGGCCTTGGCCTCGGCCTCGGCCTAGGCCGCGGGCGACTAAAGGAGAAGGCGGAGCGGGAGGCAAAAAGCCTACAGCACCCGGTATTCCCAGGCGGTCTCCCATCCAAGTACTAACCAGGCCCGACCCTGCTTAGCTTCCGAGATCAGACGAGATCGGGCGCGTTCAGGGTGGTATGGCCGTAGACGTTAAAAGGGGCCCGCGGAGTGCCTCTTGAGGCCCAGCTTCGCTGGCGCTTGCGCCTCCCCGCCAGCCCGGCGGCCAGCCCGCCCCGGCAGGGCCCCGCCGCCCGCCCAGGCAGGGCAACGGCGGCCTCGGGTACCAGGGGGGTGGCGGAGGGTTCGGCGACCTCCCAGCCCAGGGCGGGCGGGACCCACCAAACCGTTCGGCGCTTGGCGCCCCGCCCCAGATCCCGCACGTCGCTCACAGGGACGTGGCCCCGGAGGCTTCAGGGCCCGGGGCCCGCGGTCCCTTGGGCCTCCCCTCTGCCCGCCCACGCGGCGCTAGGCGCAGCCCAGCCGCAGCCCGGGCCGGCCCTCCTGCCCGACGGCAGTCGGCCCTTAACCCACTGGGAGCCACCATTGAGTCGGCACGGCCCCTTAGCCCCAGCAAGGCCACCCTTGCCCCCACGCCACCCGCCGAGCACAGGACCCGGCGCCTTGTGGCCGGCCGGCCCGGAGCACCGGCCCCGGCCCCCGCCCCCGCTCCCGCCCCCGGCCGTGGCGAAACGGCGGAGGGGGGGCTTTTTCCGGAGGGAGCTGTGGAGAGACACACCGGCAGATAGGTGGCTGCGCCGGGGCTGGGCGCTGGTGGGGGCGGCCAGGTGCAGGTCAAGGGGCTCGCGGGCCGCACGGCCGGCACCCGGGCCTGAGGCGGAGTCTGGGTTCAGGCCAGCCACCCCGGGAGCGGCTGGGATGCGGCTGCCTTCCAGGGCCGCCTTCTGGCCGCCTGGCCGGCCAGGCAGGCGGAGAGCGCCCCCTCTGGCGCGCTGTGGTGGGAGGGGCCGGAGGAGGTGGGGCCTGCAGCGGTGCCCGGCGGGGGCGGGGGCGGGGGCGGGGGCGGAGGCGGCGGGCGACTAAAGGAGAAGGCGGAGCGGGAGGCAAAAAGCCTACAGCACCCGGTATTCCCAGGCGGTCTCCCATCCAAGTACTAACCAGGCCCGACCCTGCTTAGCTTCCGAGATCAGACGAGATCGGGCGCGTTCAGGGTGGTATGGCCGTAGACGCAGGAGGGGCCCGCGCGGTGCCTCTTGAGGCCCAGCTTCGCTGGCGCCTGCGCCTTACCGCCATGCCGGCGGCCAGCCCTCTCCCGCAGGGCCCTGCCGCCCGCCCAGGCAGGCGACAGGAGGCCTCGGGGACCCGGGGGTGGCGGAGTGGTGGGCCACCTCGCAGCCCAGGGCGGGCGGGACGCTCCAGGCCCGTCGGCGCTTGGCGCCCCGCCGCAGATCCCGCTCGACGCTCACAGGGACGCGGCCCCGGAGGCTTCAGGGCCCGGCGGCCGCGGTCCCTTGGGCATCCCCCCCTGCCCGCCCACGCGGAGTTAGGCGCAGCCCGGCCACGGCCGGGCCGGCCCTCCGGCCGGGCAGCAGCTGGCCCGAAGCCACTGGGAGCCACCATGGAGTGGGCACGGCCCCTTAGCCCCAGCAAGGCCCCCCCTTGCCCCCACGCCGCCCGCCGAGCACAGGACCCCGGCCCTGGTGGCCGGCAGGCCCGGAGAAGCGGCCCCGGCCCCCGCCCCCGCTCCCGCCCCCGGCCGTGGCGAAACGGCGGAGGGGGGGCTTTTTCCGGAGGGAGCTGTGGAGAGACACACGGGCAGACAGGGGGCTGCGGCGCGGCTGGGCTCCGGTGGGGGCGGCCAAGTGCAGGTCGAGGGCCTCGCGGGCCGCACGGACGGCACCCCGGCCTGCGGCGGAGTCTGGGTCCGGGCCAGCCACCACGGGAGCGGCTGGGGTGGCGGCTGCCTTCCAGGGCCGCATTCTGGCCGCATGTCCAGCCAGCTCGGCGGGGAGCGATCCCTCCGGCGCGCTGTGTTGGGAGGGACGTGAGGAGGTGAGGCCTGCAGCGGTGCTCAGCGGGGGCGGAGGCGGCCTCGGCCGCGGGCCACTAAATGTCAAGGCGGAGCGGGAGGCAAAAAAGCCTACAGCACTCGGTATTCCCATGTGGTCTCCCATCCAGGTACGAAACAGGCCAGACCCTGATTAGCTTCCGAGATCAGACGAGGTGTGGTGCGTTCAGGGAGGTGTGGCCGTAGAATGCAGCGGGGGCCACGGTGTGCCTCTTGAGGCTTAGCTTCGCTGGTGCTGGCGACTTACCGCCAGCCCGGCAGCCAACCCTCTCCGGCGCGGCCCTGCCGTCCGCCCAGGCAAGCGACAGGAGGCCTCGAGGGCCCGGGGGTGGTGGAGTTGTGGGCGACTTCGCAGCTCAGGTCAGGCGGGACCCTCCAGGCCTGTAGGCGCTTGGCCCTCCGCCCCAGAGCCGCTCAACGCTCACAGGACTTGGCCCCGGAGGCTTAAGGGCCTGTGGCCCTCGGTCCCTTGTGCATTCCCCACCCTGTCAATCCACACAGTGCTAGGCGCAGCCCAGCCACGGCCTGGCCGGCCCGCCTGCCCAACGGCAGTTGGCCCGAAGCCACTGGGAGCCACCATTGAGCCGGCACGGCCCCTTAGACACAGCAACGCCACCCTTGCCCCCACGCCAACTGCCGAGCAAAGTTCCCGGCGCCTGGTGTCTAGCCAGCCCAGCGAACCGGTCCCAGCCCACGACCCCGCTCCCACTCTCGGCCGTGGCGAAGTGGCAAAGGGTGGGCTTTTTCCGGAGGGAGCTGTGGAGAGACACACGGGCAGACAGGGGGCTGCGGCGCGGCTGGGCTCCGGTGGGGGCGGCCAAGTGCAGGTCGAGGGCTTCGTGGGCCGCACGGACGGCACCCCGGCCTGCGGCGGAGTCTGGGTCCGGGCCAGCCACCACGGGAGCGGCTGGGGTGGCGGCTGCCTTCCAGGGCCGCCTTCTGGCCGCCTGGCCGGCCAGGCCGGCGCGGAGCGCCCCCTCTGGCGCGCTGTGGTGGGAGGGGCCGGAGGAGGTGGGGCCTGCAGCGCTGCCCGGCGGGGGCGGGGGCGGGGGCGGAGGCAGCGGCCTCGGCCTTGGCCTCGGCCTCGGCCTAGGCCGCGGGCGACTAAAGGAGAAGGCGGAGCGGGAGGCAAAAAGCCTACAGCACCCGGTATTCCCAGGCGGTCTCCCATCCAAGTACTAACCAGGCCCGACCCTGCTTAGCTTCCGAGATCAGACGAGATCGGGCGCGTTCAGGGTGGTATGGCCGTAGACGTTAAAAGGGGCCCGCGGAGTGCCTCTTGAGGCCCAGCTTCGCTGGCGCTTGCGCCTCCCCGCCAGCCCGGCGGCCAGCCCGCCCCGGCAGGGCCCCGCCGCCCGCCCAGGCAGGGCAACGGCGGCCTCGGGTACCAGGGGGGTGGCGGAGGGTTCGGCGACCTCCCAGCCCAGGGCGGGCGGGACCCACCAAACCGTTCGGCGCTTGGCGCCCCGCCCCAGATCCCGCACGTCGCTCACAGGGACGTGGCCCCGGAGGCTTCAGGGCCCGGGGCCCGCGGTCCCTTGGGCCTCCCCTCTGCCCGCCCACGCGGCGCTAGGCGCAGCCCAGCCGCAGCCCGGGCCGGCCCTCCTGCCCGACGGCAGTCGGCCCTTAACCCACTGGGAGCCACCATTGAGTCGGCACGGCCCCTTAGCCCCAGCAAGGCCACCCTTGCCCCCACGCCACCCGCCGAGCACAGGACCCGGCGCCTTGTGGCCGGCCGGCCCGGAGCACCGGCCCCGGCCCCCGCCCCCGCTCCCGCCCCCGGCCGTGGCGAAACGGCGGAGGGGGGGCTTTTTCCGGAGGGAGCTGTGGAGAGACACACCGGCAGATAGGTGGCTGCGCCGGGGCTGGGCGCTGGTGGGGGCGGCCAGGTGCAGGTCAAGGGGCTCGCGGGCCGCACGGCCGGCACCCGGGCCTGAGGCGGAGTCTGGGTTCAGGCCAGCCACCCCGGGAGCGGCTGGGATGCGGCTGCCTTCCAGGGCCGCCTTCTGGCCGCCTGGCCGGCCAGGCAGGCGGAGAGCGCCCCCTCTGGCGCGCTGTGGTGGGAGGGGCCGGAGGAGGTGGGGCCTGCAGCGGTGCCCGGCGGGGGCGGGGGCGGGGGCGGGGGCGGAGGCGGCGGGCGACTAAAGGAGAAGGCGGAGCGGGAGGCAAAAAGCCTACAGCACCCGGTATTCCCAGGCGGTCTCCCATCCAAGTACTAACCAGGCCCGACCCTGCTTAGCTTCCGAGATCAGACGAGATCGGGCGCGTTCAGGGTGGTATGGCCGTAGACGCAGGAGGGGCCCGCGCGGTGCCTCTTGAGGCCCAGCTTCGCTGGCGCCTGCGCCTTACCGCCATGCCGGCGGCCAGCCCTCTCCCGCAGGGCCCTGCCGCCCGCCCAGGCAGGCGACAGGAGGCCTCGGGGACCCGGGGGTGGCGGAGTGGTGGGCCACCTCGCAGCCCAGGGCGGGCGGGACGCTCCAGGCCCGTCGGCGCTTGGCGCCCCGCCGCAGATCCCGCTCGACGCTCACAGGGACGCGGCCCCGGAGGCTTCAGGGCCCGGCGGCCGCGGTCCCTTGGGCATCCCCCCCTGCCCGCCCACGCGGAGTTAGGCGCAGCCCGGCCACGGCCGGGCCGGCCCTCCGGCCGGGCAGCAGCTGGCCCGAAGCCACTGGGAGCCACCATGGAGTGGGCACGGCCCCTTAGCCCCAGCAAGGCCCCCCCTTGCCCCCACGCCGCCCGCCGAGCACAGGACCCCGGCCCTGGTGGCCGGCAGGCCCGGAGAAGCGGCCCCGGCCCCCGCCCCCGCTCCCGCCCCCGGCCGTGGCGAAACGGCGGAGGGGGGGCTTTTTCCGGAGGGAGCTGTGGAGAGACACACGGGCAGACAGGGGGCTGCGGCGCGGCTGGGCTCCGGTGGGGGCGGCCAAGTGCAGGTCGAGGGCCTCGCGGGCCGCACGGACGGCACCCCGGCCTGCGGCGGAGTCTGGGTCCGGGCCAGCCACCACGGGAGCGGCTGGGGTGGCGGCTGCCTTCCAGGGCCGCATTCTGGCCGCATGTCCAGCCAGCTCGGCGGGGAGCGATCCCTCCGGCGCGCTGTGTTGGGAGGGACGTGAGGAGGTGAGGCCTGCAGCGGTGCTCAGCGGGGGCGGAGGCGGCCTCGGCCGCGGGCCACTAAATGTCAAGGCGGAGCGGGAGGCAAAAAAGCCTACAGCACTCGGTATTCCCATGTGGTCTCCCATCCAGGTACGAAACAGGCCAGACCCTGATTAGCTTCCGAGATCAGACGAGGTGTGGTGCGTTCAGGGAGGTGTGGCCGTAGAATGCAGCGGGGGCCACGGTGTGCCTCTTGAGGCTTAGCTTCGCTGGTGCTGGCGACTTACCGCCAGCCCGGCAGCCAACCCTCTCCGGCGCGGCCCTGCCGTCCGCCCAGGCAAGCGACAGGAGGCCTCGAGGGCCCGGGGGTGGTGGAGTTGTGGGCGACTTCGCAGCTCAGGTCAGGCGGGACCCTCCAGGCCTGTAGGCGCTTGGCCCTCCGCCCCAGAGCCGCTCAACGCTCACAGGACTTGGCCCCGGAGGCTTAAGGGCCTGTGGCCCTCGGTCCCTTGTGCATTCCCCACCCTGTCAATCCACACAGTGCTAGGCGCAGCCCAGCCACGGCCTGGCCGGCCCGCCTGCCCAACGGCAGTTGGCCCGAAGCCACTGGGAGCCACCATTGAGCCGGCACGGCCCCTTAGACACAGCAACGCCACCCTTGCCCCCACGCCAACTGCCGAGCAAAGTTCCCGGCGCCTGGTGTCTAGCCAGCCCAGCGAACCGGTCCCAGCCCACGACCCCGCTCCCACTCTCGGCCGTGGCGAAGTGGCAAAGGGTGGGCTTTTTCCGGAGGGAGCTGTGGAGAGACACACGGGCAGACAGGGGGCTGCGGCGCGGCTGGGCTCCGGTGGGGGCGGCCAAGTGCAGGTCGAGGGCTTCGTGGGCCGCACGGACGGCACCCCGGCCTGCGGCGGAGTCTGGGTCCGGGCCAGCCACCACGGGAGCGGCTGGGGTGGCGGCTGCCTTCCAGGGCCGCATTCTGGCCGCATGTCCAGCCAGCTCGGCGGGGAGCGATCCCTCCGGCGCGCTGTGTTCGGAGGGACGTGAGGAGGTGAGGCCTGCAGCGGTGCTCAGCGGGGGCGGAGGCGGCCTCGACCGCGGGCCACTAAATGTCAAGGCGGAGCGGGAGGCAAAAAAGCCTACAGCACTCGGTATTCCCATGTGGTCTCCCATCCAGGTACGAAACAGGCCAGACCCTGATTAGCTTCCGAGATCAGACGAGGTGTGGTGCGTTCAGGGAGGTGTGGCCGTAGAATGCAGCGGGGGCCACGGTGTGCCTCTTGAGGCTTAGCTTCGCTGGTGCTGGCGACTTACCGCCAGCCCGGCAGCCAACCCTCTCCGGCGCGGCCCTGCCGTCCGCCCAGGCAAGCGACAGGAGGCCTCGAGGGCCCGGGGGTGGTGGAGTTGTGGGCGACTTCGCAGCTCAGGTCAGGCGGGACCCTCCAGGCCTGTAGGCGCTTGGCCCTCCGCCCCAGAGCCGCTCAACGCTCACAGGACTTGGCCCCGGAGGCTTAAGGGCCTGTGGCCCTCGGTCCCTTGTGCATTCCCCACCCTGTCAATCCACACAGTGCTAGGCGCAGCCCAGCCACGGCCTGGCCGGCCTGCCTGCCCAACGGCAGTTGGCCCGAAGCCACTGGGAGCCACCATTGAGCCGGCACGGCCCCTTAGACACAGCAACGCCACCCTTGCCCCCACGCCAACTGCCGAGCAAAGTTCCCGGCGCCTGGTGTCTAGCCAGCCCAGCGAACCGGTCCCAGCCCACGACCCCGCTCCCACTCTCGGCCGTGGCGAAGTGGCAAAGGGTGGGCTTTTTCCGGAGGGAGCTGTGGAGAGACACACGGGCAGACAGGGGGCTGCGGCGCGGCTGGGCTCCGGTGGGGGCGGCCAAGTGCAGGTCGAGGGCTTCGTGGGCCGCACGGACGGCACCCCGGCCTGCGGCGGAGTCTGGGTCCGGGCCAGCCACCACGGGAGCGGCTGGGGTGGCGGCTGCCTTCCAGGGCCGCCTTCTGGCCGCCTGGCCGGCCAGGCCGGCGCGGAGCGCCCCCTCTGGCGCGCTGTGGTGGGAGGGGTCGGAGGAGGTGGGGCCTGCAGCGCTGCCCGGCGGGGGCGGGGGCGGGGGCGGAGGCAGCGGCCTCGGCCTCGGCCTCGGCCTCGGCCTAGGCCGCGGGCGACTAAAGTAGAAGGCGGAGCGGGAGGCAAAAAGCCTACAGCACCCGGTATTCCCAGGCGGTCTCCCATCCAAGTACTAACCAGGCCCGACCCTGCTTAGCTTCCGAGATCAGACGAGATCGGGCGCGTTCAGGGTGGTATGGCCGTAGACGTTAAGAGGGGCCCGCGGAGTGCCTCTTGAGGCCCAGCTTCGCTGGCGCTTGCGCCTCCCCGCCAGCCCGGCGGCCAGCCCGCCCCGGCAGGGCCCCGCCGCCCGCCCAGGCAGGGCAACGGCGGCCTCGGGTACCAGGGGGGTGGCGGAGGGTTCGGCGACCTCCCAGCCCAGGGCGGGCGGGACCCACCAAACCGTTCGGCACTTGGCGCCCCGCCCCAGATCCCGCACGTCGCTCACAGGGACGTGGCCCCGGAGGCTTCAGGGCCCGGGGCCCGCGGTCCCTTGGGCCTCCCCTCTGCCCGCCCACGCGGCGCTAGGCGCAGCCCAGCCGCAGCCCGGGCCGGCCCTCCTGCCCGACGGCAGTCGGCCCTTAACCCACTGGGAGCCACCATTGAGTCGGCACGGCCCCTTAGCCCCAGCAAGGCCACCCTTGCCCCCACGCCACCCGCCGAGCACAGGACCCGGCGCCTTGTGGCCGGCCGGCCCGGAGCACCGGCCCCGGCCCCCGCCCCCGCTCCCGCCCCCGGCCGTGGCGAAACGGCGGAGGGGGGGCTTTTTCCGGAGGGAGCTGTGGAGAGACACACCGGCAGATAGGTGGCTGCGCCGGGGCTGGGCGCTGGTGGGGGCGGCCAGGTGCAGGTCAAGGGGCTCGCGGGCCGCACGGCCGGCACCCGGGCCTGAGGCGGAGTCTGGGTTCAGGCCAGCCACCCCAGGAGCGGCTGGGATGCGGCTGCCTTCCAGGGCCGCCTTCTGGCCGCCTGGCCGGCCAGGCAGGCGGAGAGCGCCCCCTCTGGCGCGCTGTGGTGGGAGGGGCCGGAGGAGGTGGGGCCTGCAGCGGTGCCCGGCGGGGGCGGGGGCGGGGGCGGGGGCGGAGGCGGCGGGCGACTAAAGGAGAAGGCGGAGCGGGAGGCAAAAAGCCTACAGCACCCGGTATTCCCAGGCGGTCTCCCATCCAAGTACTAACCAGGCCCGACCCTGCTTAGCTTCCGAGATCAGACGAGATCGGGCGCGTTCAGGGTGGTATGGCCGTAGACGCAGGAGGGGCCCGCGCGGTGCCTCTTGAGGCCCAGCTTCGCTGGCGCCTGCGCCTTACCGCCATGCCGGCGGCCAGCCCTCTCCGGCAGGGCCCTGCCGCCCGCCCAGGCAGGCGACAGGAGGCCTCGGGGACCCGGGGGTGGCGGAGTGGTGGGCCACCTCGCAGCCCAGGGCGGGCGGGACGCTCCAGGCCCGTCGGCGCTTGGCGCCCCGCCGCAGATCCCGCTCGACGCTCACAGGGACGCGGCCCCGGAGGCTTCAGGGCCCGGCGGCCGCGGTCCCTTGCGCATCCCCCCCTGCCCGCCCACGCGGAGTTAGGCGCAGCCCGGCCACGGCCGGGCCGGCCCTCCGGCCGGGCAGCAGCTGGCCCGAAGCCACTGGGAGCCACCATGGAGTGGGCACGGCCCCTTAGCCCCAGCAAGGCCCCCCCTTGCCCCCACGCCGCCCGCCGAGCACAGGACCCCGGCCCTGGTGGCCGGCAGGCCCGGAGAAGCGGCCCCGGCCCCCGCCCCCGCTCCCGCCCCCGGCCGTGGCGAAACGGCGGAGGGGGGGGCTTTTTCCGGAGGGAGCTGTGGAGAGACACACGGGCAGACAGGGGGCTGCGGCGCGGCTGGGCTCCGGTGGGGGCGGCCAAGTGCAGGTCGAGGGCCTCGCGGGCCGCACGGACGGCACCCCGGCCTGCGGCGGAGTCTGGGTCCGGGCCAGCCACCACGGGAGCGGCTGGGGTGGCGGCTGCCTTCCAGGGCCGCATTCTGGCCGCATGTCCAGCCAGCTCGGCGGGGAGCGATCCCTCCGGCGCGCTGTGTTGGGAGGGACGTGAGGAGGTGAGGCCTGCAGCGGTGCTCAGCGGGGGCGGAGGCGGCCTCGGCCGCGGGCCACTAAATGTCAAGGCGGAGCGGGAGGCAAAAAAGCCTACAGCACTCGGTATTCCCATGTGGTCTCCCATCCAGGTACGAAACAGGCCAGACCCTGATTAGCTTCCGAGATCAGACGAGGTGTGGTGCGTTCAGGGAGGTGTGGCCGTAGAATGCAGCGGGGGCCACGGTGTGCCTCTTGAGGCTTAGCTTCGCTGGTGCTGGCGACTTACCGCCAGCCCGGCAGCCAACCCTCTCCGGCGCGGCCCTGCCGTCCGCCCAGGCAAGCGACAGGTGGCCTCGAGGGCCCGGGGGTGGTGGAGTTGTGGGCGACTTCGCAGCTCAGGTCAGGCGGGACCCTCCAGGCCTGTAGGCGCTTGGCCCTCCGCCCCAGAGCCGCTCAACGCTCACAGGACTTGGCCCCGGAGGCTTAAGGGCCTGTGGCCCTCGGTCCCTTGTGCATTCCCCACCCTGTCAATCCACACAGTGCTAGGCGCAGCCCAGCCACGGCCTGGCCGGCCCGCCTGCCCAACGGCAGTTGGCCCGAAGCCACTGGGAGCCACCATTGAGCCGGCACGGCCCCTTAGACACAGCAACGCCACCCTTGCCCCCACGCCAACTGCCGAGCAAAGTTCCCGGCGCCTGGTGTCTAGCCAGCCCAGCGAACCGGTCCCAGCCCACGACCCCGCTCCCACTCTCGGCCGTGGCGAAGTGGCAAAGGGTGGGCTTTTTCCGGAGGGAGCTGTGGAGAGACACACGGGCAGACAGGGGGCTGCGGCGCGGCTGGGCTCCGGTGGGGGCGGCCAAGTGCAGGTCGAGGGCTTCGTGGGCCGCACGGACGGCACCCCGGCCTGCGGCGGAGTCTGGGTCCGGGCCAGCCACCACGGGAGCGGCTGGGGTGGCGGCTGCCTTCCAGGGCCGCCTTCTGGCCGCCTGGCCGGCCAGGCCGGCGCGGAGCGCCCCCTCTGGCGCGCTGTGGTGGGAGGGGCCGGAGGAGGTGTGGCCTGCAGCACTGCCCGGCGGGGGCGGGGGCGGGGGCGGAGGCAGCGGCCTCGGCCTCGGCCTCGGCCTCGGCCTAGGCCGCGGGCGACTAAAGGAGAAGGCGGAGCGGGAGGCAAAAAGCCTACAGCACCCGGTATTCCCAGGCGGTCTCCCATCCAAGTACTAACCAGGCCCGACCCTGCTTAGCTTCCGAGATCAGACGAGATCGGGCGCGTTCAGGGTGGTATGGCCGTAGACGTTAAGAGGGGCCCGCGGAGTGCCTCTTGAGGCCCAGCTTCGCTGGCGCTTGCGCCTCCCCGCCAGCCCGGCGGCCAGCCCGCCCCGGCAGGGCCCCGCCGCCCGCCCAGGCAGGGCAACGGCGGCCTCGGGTACCAGGGGGGTGGCGGAGGGTTCGGCGACCTCCCAGCCCAGGGCGGGCGGGACCCACCAAACCGTTCGGCGCTTGGCGCCCCGCCCCAGATCCCGCACGTCGCTCACAGGGACGTGGCCCCGGAGGCTTCAGGGCCCGGGGCCCGCGGTCCCTTGGGCCTCCCCTCTGCCCGCCCACGTGGCGCTAGGCGCAGCCCAGCCGCAGCCCGGGCCGGCCCTCCTGCCCGACGGCAGTCGGCCCTTAACCCACTGGGAGCCACCATTGAGTCGGCACGGCCCCTTAGCCCCAGCAAGGCCACCCTTGCCCCCACGCCACCCGCCGAGCACAGGACCCGGCGCCTTGTGGCCGGCCGGCCCGGAGCACCGGCCCCGGCCCCCGCCCCCGCTCCCGCCCCCGGCCGTGGCGAAACGGCGGAGGGGGGGCTTTTTCCGGAGGGAGCTGTGGAGAGACACACCGGCAGATAGGTGGCTGCGCTGGGGCTGGGCGCTGGTGGGGGCGGCCAGGTGCAGGTCAAGGGGCTCGCGGGCCGCACGGCCGGCACCCGGGCCTGAGGCGGAGTCTGGGTTCAGGCCAGCCACCCCGGGAGCGGCTGGGATGCGGCTGCCTTCCAGGGCCGCCTTCTGGCCGCCTGGCCGGCCAGGCAGGCGGAGAGCGCCCCCTCTGGCGCGCTGTGGTGGGAGGGGCCGGAGGAGGTGGGGCCTGCAGCGGTGCCCGGCGGGGGCGGGGGCGGGGGCGGGGGCGGAGGCGGCGGGCGACTAAAGGAGAAGGCGGAGCGGGAGGCAAAAAGCCTACAGCACCCGGTATTCCCAGGCGGTCTCCCATCCAAGTACTAACCAGGCCCGACCCTGCTTAGCTTCCGAGATCAGACGAGATCGGGCGCGTTCAGGGTGGTATGGCCGTAGACGCAGGAGGGGCCCGCGCGGTGCCTCTTGAGGCCCAGCTTCGCTGGCGCCTGCGCCTTACCGCCATGCCGGCGGCCAGCCCTCTCCGGCAGGGCCCTGCCGCCCGCCCAGGCAGGCGACAGGAGGCCTCGGGGACCCGGGGGTGGCGGAGTGGTGGGCCACCTCGCAGCCCAGGGCGGGCGGGACGCTCCAGGCCCGTCGGCGCTTGGCGCCCCGCCGCAGATCCCGCTCGACGCTCACAGGGACACGGCCCCGGAGGCTTCAGGGCCCGTCGGCCGCGGTCCCTTGGGCATCCCCCCCTGCCCGCCCACGCGGAGTTAGGCGCAGCCCGGCCACGGCCGGGCCGGCCCTCCGGCCGGGCAGCAGCTGGCCCGAAGCCACTGGGAGCCACCATGGAGTGGGCACGGCCCCTTAGCCCCAGCAAGGCCCCCCCTTGCCCCCACGCCGCCCGCCGAGCACAGGACCCCGGCCCTGGTGGCCGGCAGGCCCGGAGAAGCGGCCCCGGCCCCCGCCCCCGCTCCCGCCCCCGGCCGTGGCGAAACGGCGGAGGGGGGGGCTTTTTCCGGAGGGAGCTGTGGAGAGACACACGGGCAGACAGGGGGCTGCGGCGCGGCTGGGCTCCGGTGGGGGCGGCCAAGTGCAGGTCGAGGGCCTCGCGGGCCGCACGGACGGCACCCCGGCCTGCGGCGGAGTCTGGGTCCGGGCCAGCCACCACGGGAGCGGCTGGGGTGGCGGCTGCCTTCCAGGGCCGCATTCTGGCCGCATGTCCAGCCAGCTCGGCGGGGAGCGATCCCTCCGGCGCGCTGTGTTGGGAGGGACGTGAGGAGGTGAGGCCTGCAGCGGTGCTCAGCGGGGGCGGAGGCGGCCTCGGCCGCGGGCCACTAAATGTCAAGGCGGAGCGGGAGGCAAAAAAGCCTACAGCACTCGGTATTCCCATGTGGTCTCCCATCCAGGTACGAAACAGGCCAGACCCTGATTAGCTTCCGAGATCAGACGAGGTGTGGTGCGTTCAGGGAGGTGTGGCCGTAGAATGCAGCGGGGGCCACGGTGTGCCTCTTGAGGCTTAGCTTCGCTGGTGCTGGCGACTTACCGCCAGCCCGGCAGCCAACCCTCTCCGGCGCGGCCCTGCCGTCCGCCCAGGCAAGCGACAGGAGGCCTCGAGGGCCCGGGGGTGGTGGAGTTGTGGGCGACTTCGCAGCTCAGGTCAGGCGGGACCCTCCAGGCCTGTAGGCGCTTGGCCCTCCGCCCCAGAGCCGCTCAACGCTCACAGGACTTGGCCCCGGAGGCTTAAGGGCCTGTGGCCCTCGGTCCCTTGTGCATTCCCCACCCTGTCAATCCACACAGTGCTAGGCGCAGCCCAGCCACGGCCTGGCCGGCCCGCCTGCCCAACGGCAGTTGGCCCGAAGCCACTGGGAGCCACCATTGAGCCGGCACGGCCCCTTAGACACAGCAACGCCACCCTTGCCCCCACGCCAACTGCCGAGCAAAGTTCCCGGCGCCTGGTGTCTAGCCAGCCCAGCGAACCGGTCCCAGCCCACGACCCCGCTCCCACTCTCGGCCGTGGCGAAGTGGCAAAGGGTGGGCTTTTTCCGGAGGGAGCTGTGGAGAGACACACGGGCAGACAGGGGGCTGCGGCGCGGCTGGGCTCCGGTGGGGGCGGCCAAGTGCAGGTCGAGGGCTTCGTGGGCCGCACGGACGGCACCCCGGCCTGCGGCGGAGTCTGGGTCCGGGCCAGCCACCACGGGAGCGGCTGGGGTGGCGGCTGCCTTCCAGGGCCGCCTTCTGGCCGCCTGGCCGGCCAGGCCGGCGCGGAGCGCCCCCTCTGGCGCGCTGTGGTGGGAGGGGCCGGAGGAGGTGGGGCCTGCAGCGCTGCCCGGCGGGGGCGGGGGCGGGGGCGGAGGCAGCGGCCTCGGCCTTGGCCTCGGCCTCGGCCTAGGCCGCGGGCGACTAAAGGAGAAGGCGGAGCGGGAGGCAAAAAGCCTACAGCACCCGGTATTCCCAGGCGGTCTCCCATCCAAGTACTAACCAGGCCCGACCCTGCTTAGCTTCCGAGATCAGACGAGATCGGGCGCGTTCAGGGTGGTATGGCCGTAGACGTTAAAAGGGGCCCGCGGAGTGCCTCTTGAGGCCCAGCTTCGCTGGCGCTTGCGCCTCCCCGCCAGCCCGGCGGCCAGCCCGCCCCGGCAGGGCCCCGCCGCCCGCCCAGGCAGGGCAACGGCGGCCTCGGGTACCAGGGGGGTGGCGGAGGGTTCGGCGACCTCCCAGCCCAGGGCGGGCGGGACCCACCAAACCGTTCGGCGCTTGGCGCCCCGCCCCAGATCCCGCACGTCGCTCACAGGGACGTGGCCCCGGAGGCTTCAGGGCCCGGGGCCCGCGGTCCCTTGGGCCTCCCCTCTGCCCGCCCACGCGGCGCTAGGCGCAGCCCAGCCGCAGCCCGGGCCGGCCCTCCTGCCCGACGGCAGTCGGCCCTTAACCCACTGGGAGCCACCATTGAGTCGGCACGGCCCCTTAGCCCCAGCAAGGCCACCCTTGCCCCCACGCCACCCGCCGAGCACAGGACCCGGCGCCTTGTGGCCGGCCGGCCCGGAGCACCGGCCCCGGCCCCCGCCCCCGCTCCCGCCCCCGGCCGTGGCGAAACGGCGGAGGGGGGGCTTTTTCCGGAGGGAGCTGTGGAGAGACACACCAGCAGATAGGTGGCTGCGCCGGGGCTGGGCGCTGGTGGGGGCGGCCAGGTGCAGGTCAAGGGGCTCGCGGGCCGCACGGCCGGCACCCGGGCCTGAGGCGGAGTCTGGGTTCAGGCCAGCCACCCCGGGAGCGGCTGGGATGCGGCTGCCTTCCAGGGCCGCCTTCTGGCCGCCTGGCCGGCCAGGCAGGCGGAGAGCGCCCCCTCTGGCGCGCTGTGGTGGGAGGGGCCGGAGGAGGTGGGGCCTGCAGCGGTGCCCGGCGGGGGCGGGGGCGGGGGCGGGGGCGGAGGCGGCGGGCGACTAAAGGAGAAGGCGGAGCGGGAGGCAAAAAGCCTACAGCACCCGGTATTCCCAGGCGGTCTCCCATCCAAGTACTAACCAGGCCCGACCCTGCTTAGCTTCCGAGATCAGACGAGATCGGGCGCGTTCAGGGTGGTATGGCCGTAGACGCAGGAGGGGCCCGCGCGGTACCTCTTGAGGCCCAGCTTCGCTGGCGCCTGCGCCTTACCGCCATGCCGGCGGCCAGCCCTCTCCGGCAGGGCCCTGCCGCCCGCCCAGGCAGGCGACAGGAGGCCTCGGGGACCCGGGGGTGGCGGAGTGGTGGGCCACCTCGCAGCCCAGGGCGGGCGGGACGCTCCAGGCCCGTCGGCGCTTGGCGGCCCGCCGCAGATCCCGCTCGACGCTCACAGGGACGCGGCCCCGGAGGCTTCAGGGCCCGGCGGCCGCGGTCCCTTGGGCATCCCCCCCTGCCCGCCCACGCGGAGTTAGGCGCAGCCCGGCCACGGCCGGGCCGGCCCTCCGGCCGGGCAGCAGCTGGCCCGAAGCCACTGGGAGCCACCATGGAGTGGGCACGGCCCCTTAGCCCCAGCAAGGCCCCCCCTTGCCCCCACGCCGCCCGCCGAGCACAGGACCCCGGCCCTGGTGGACGGCAGGCCCGGAGAAGCGGCCCCGGCCCCCGCCCCCGCTCCCGCCCCCGGCCGTGGCGAAACGGCGGAGGGGGGGCTTTTTCCGGAGGGAGCTGTGGAGAGACACACGGGCAGACAGGGGGCTGCGGCGCGGCTGGGCTCCGGTGGGGGCGGCCAAGTGCAGGTCGAGGGCTTCGTGGGCCGCACGGACGGTACCCCGGCCTGCGGCGGAGTCTGGGTCCGGGCCAGCCACCACGGGAGCGGCTGGGGTGGCGGCTGCCTTCCAGGGCCGCATTCTGGCCGCATGTCCAGCCAGCTCGGCGGGGAGCGATCCCTCCGGCGCGCTGTGTTGGGAGGGACGTGAGGAGGTGAGGCCTGCAGCGGTGCTCAGCGGGGCGGAGGCGGCCTCGGCCGCGGGCCACTAAATGTCAAGGCGGAGCGGGAGGCAAAAAAGCCTACAGCACTCGGTATTCCCATGTGGTCTCCCATCCAGGTACGAAACAGGCCAGACCCTGATTAGCTTCCGAGATCAGACGAGGTGTGGTGCGTTCAGGGAGGTGTGGCCGTAGAATGCAGCGGGGGCCACGGTGTGCCTCTTGAGGCTTAGCTTCGCTGGTGCTGGCGACTTACCGCCAGCCCGGCAGCCAACCCTCTCCGGCGCGGCCCTGCCGTCCGCCCAGGCAAGCGACAGGAGGCCTCGAGGGCCCGGGGGTGGTGGAGTTGTGGGCGACTTCGCAGCTCAGGTCAGGCGGGACCCTCCAGGCCTGTAGGCGCTTGGCCCTCCGCCCCAGAGCCGCTCAACGCTCACAGGACTTGGCCCCGGAGGCTTAAGGGCCTGTGGCCCTCGGTCCCTTGTGCATTCCCCACCCTGTCAATCCACACAGTGCTAGGCGCAGCCCAGCCACGGCCTGGCCGGCCCGCCTGCCCAACGGCAGTTGGCCCGAAGCCACTGGGAGCCACCATTGAGCCGGCACGGCCCCTTAGACACAGCAACGCCACCCTTGCCCCCACGCCAACTGCCGAGCAAAGTTCCCGGCGCCTGGTGTCTAGCCAGCCCAGCGAACCGGTCCCAGCCCACGACCCCGCTCCCACTCTCGGCCGTGGCGAAGTGGCAAAGGGTGGGCTTTTTCCGGAGGGAGCTGTGGAGAGACACACGGGCAGACAGGGGGCTGCGGCGCGGCTGGGCTCCGGTGGGGGCGGCCAAGTGCAGGTCGAGGGCTTCGTGGGCCGCACGGACGGCACCCCGGCCTGCGGCGGAGTCTGGGTCCGGGCCAGCCACCACGGGAGCGGCTGGGGTGGCGGCTGCCTTCCAGGGCCGCCTTCTGGCCGCCTGGCCGGCCAGGCCGGCGCGGAGCGCCCCCTCTGGCGCGCTGTGGTGGGAGGGGCCGGAGGAGGTGGGGCCTGCAGCGCTGCCCGGCGGGGGCGGGGGCGGGGGCGGAGGCAGCGGCCTCGGCCTTGGCCTCGGCCTCGGCCTAGGCCGCGGGCGACTAAAGGAGAAGGCGGAGCGGGAGGCAAAAAGCCTACAGCACCCGGTATTCCCAGGCGGTCTCCCATCCAAGTACTAACCAGGCCCGACCCTGCTTAGCTTCCGAGATCAGACGAGATCGGGCGCGTTCAGGGTGGTATGGCCGTAGACGTTAAAAGGGGCCCGCGGAGTGCCTCTTGAGGCCCAGCTTCGCTGGCGCTTGCGCCTCCCCGCCAGCCCGGCGGCCAGCCCGCCCCGGCAGGGCCCCGCCGCCCGCCCAGGCAGGGCAACGGCGGCCTCGGGTACCAGGGGGGTGGCGGAGGGTTCGGCGACCTCCCAGCCCAGGGCGGGCGGGACCCACCAAACCGTTCGGCGCTTGGCGCCCCGCCCCAGATCCCGCACGTCGCTCACAGGGACGTGGCCCCGGAGGCTTCAGGGCCCGGGGCCCGCGGTCCCTTGGGCCTCCCCTCTGCCCGCCCACGCGGCGCTAGGCGCAGCCCAGCCGCAGCCCGGGCCGGCCCTCCTGCCCGACGGCAGTCGGCCCTTAACCCACTGGGAGCCACCATTGAGTCGGCACGGCCCCTTAGCCCCAGCAAGGCCACCCTTGCCCCCACGCCACCCGCCGAGCACAGGACCCGGCGCCTTGTGGCCGGCCGGCCCGGAGCACCGGCCCCGGCCCCCGCCCCCGCTCCCGCCCCCGGCCGTGGCGAAACGGCGGAGGGGGGGCTTTTTCCGGAGGGAGCTGTGGAGAGACACACCAGCAGATAGGTGGCTGCGCCGGGGCTGGGCGCTGGTGGGGGCGGCCAGGTGCAGGTCAAGGGGCTCGCGGGCCGCACGGCCGGCACCCGGGCCTGAGGCGGAGTCTGGGTTCAGGCCAGCCACCCCGGGAGCGGCTGGGATGCGGCTGCCTTCCAGGGCCGCCTTCTGGCCGCCTGGCCGGCCAGGCAGGCGGAGAGCGCCCCCTCTGGCGCGCTGTGGTGGGAGGGGCCGGAGGAGGTGGGGCCTGCAGCGGTGCCCGGCGGGGGCGGGGGCGGGGGCGGGGGCGGAGGCGGCGGGCGACTAAAGGAGAAGGCGGAGCGGGAGGCAAAAAGCCTACAGCACCCGGTATTCCCAGGCGGTCTCCCATCCAAGTACTAACCAGGCCCGACCCTGCTTAGCTTCCGAGATCAGACGAGATCGGGCGCGTTCAGGGTGGTATGGCCGTAGACGCAGGAGGGGCCCGCGCGGTGCCTCTTGAGGCCCAGCTTCGCTGGCGCCTGCGCCTTACCGCCATGCCGGCGGCCAGCCCTCTCCGGCAGGGCCCTGCCGCCCGCCCAGGCAGGCGACAGGAGGCCTCGGGGACCCGGGGGTGGCGGAGTGGTGGGCCACCTCGCAGCCCAGGGCGGGCGGGACGCTCCAGGCCCGTCGGCGCTTGGCGCCCCGCCGCAGATCCCGCTCGACGCTCACAGGGACGCGGCCCCGGAGGCTTCAGGGCCCGGCGGCCGCGGTCCCTTGGGCATCCCCCCCTGCCCGCCCACGCGGAGTTAGGCGCAGCCCGGCCACGGCCGGGCCGGCCCTCCGGCCGGGCAGCAGCTGGCCCGAAGCCACTGGGAGCCACCATGGAGTGGGCACGGCCCCTTAGCCCCAGCAAGGCCCCCCCTTGCCCCCACGCCGCCCGCCGAGCACAGGACCCCGGCCCTGGTGGACGGCAGGCCCGGAGAAGCGGCCCCGGCCCCCGCCCCCGCTCCCGCCCCCGGCCGTGGCGAAACGGCGGAGGGGGGGCTTTTTCCGGAGGGAGCTGTGGAGAGACACACGGGCAGACAGGGGGCTGCGGCGCGGCTGGGCTCCGGTGGGGGCGGCCAAGTGCAGGTCGAGGGCTTCGTGGGCCGCACGGACGGTACCCCGGCCTGCGGCGGAGTCTGGGTCCGGGCCAGCCACCACGGGAGCGGCTGGGGTGGCGGCTGCCTTCCAGGGCCGCATTCTGGCCGCATGTCCAGCCAGCTCGGCGGGGAGCGATCCCTCCGGCGCGCTGTGTTGGGAGGGACGTGAGGAGGTGAGGCCTGCAGCGGTGCTCAGCGGGGCGGAGGCGGCCTCGGCCGCGGGCCACTAAATGTCAAGGCGGAGCGGGAGGCAAAAAAGCCTACAGCACTCGGTATTCCCATGTGGTCTCCCATCCAGGTACGAAACAGGCCAGACCCTGATTAGCTTCCGAGATCAGACGAGGTGTGGTGCGTTCAGGGAGGTGTGGCCGTAGAATGCAGCGGGGGCCACGGTGTGCCTCTTGAGGCTTAGCTTCGCTGGTGCTGGCGACTTACCGCCAGCCCGGCAGCCAACCCTCTCCGGCGCGGCCCTGCCGTCCGCCCAGGCAAGCGACAGGAGGCCTCGAGGGCCCGGGGGTGGTGGAGTTGTGGGCGACTTCGCAGCTCAGGTCAGGCGGGACCCTCCAGGCCTGTAGGCGCTTGGCCCTCCGCCCCAGAGCCGCTCAACGCTCACAGGACTTGGCCCCGGAGGCTTAAGGGCCTGTGGCCCTCGGTCCCTTGTGCATTCCCCACCCTGTCAATCCACACAGTGCTAGGCGCAGCCCAGCCACGGCCTGGCCGGCCCGCCTGCCCAACGGCAGTTGGCCCGAAGCCACTGGGAGCCACCATTGAGCCGGCACGGCCCCTTAGACACAGCAACGCCACCCTTGCCCCCACGCCAACTGCCGAGCAAAGTTCCCGGCGCCTGGTGTCTAGCCAGCCCAGCGAACCGGTCCCAGCCCACGACCCCGCTCCCACTCTCGGCCGTGGCGAAGTGGCAAAGGGTGGGCTTTTTCCGGAGGGAGCTGTGGAGAGACACACGGGCAGACAGGGGGCTGCGGCGCGGCTGGGCTCCGGTGGGGGCGGCCAAGTGCAGGTCGAGGGCTTCGTGGGCCGCACGGACGGCACCCCGGCCTGCGGCGGAGTCTGGGTCCGGGCCAGCCACCACGGGAGCGGCTGGGGTGGCGGCTGCCTTCCAGGGCCGCCTTCTGGCCGCCTGGCCGGCCAGGCCGGCGCGGAGCGCCCCCTCTGGCGCGCTGTGGTGGGAGGGGCCGGAGGAGGTGGGGCCTGCAGCGCTGCCCGGCGGGGGCCGGGGCGGGGGCGGAGGCGGCGGGCGACTAAAGGAGAAGGCGGAGCGGGAGGCAAAAAGCCTACAGCACCCGGTATTCCCAGGTGGTCTCCCATCCAAGTACTAACCAGGCCCGACCCTGCTTAGCTTCCGAGATCAGACGAGATCGGGCGCGTTCAGGGTGGTATGGCCGTAGACGCAGGAGGGGCCCGCGCGGTACCTCTTGAGGCCCAGCTTCGCTGGCGCCTGCGCCTTACCGCCATGCCGGCGGCCAGCCCTCTCCGGCAGGGCCCTGCCGCCCGCCCAGGCAGGCGACAGGAGGCCTCGGGGACCCGGGGGTGGCGGAGTGGTGGGCCACCTCGCAGCCCAGGGCGGGCGGGACGCTCCAGGCCCGTCGGCGCTTGGCGCCCCGCCGCAGATCCCGCTCGACGCTCACAGGGACGCGGCCCCGGAGGCTTCAGGGCCCGTCGGCCGCGGTCCCTTGGGCATCCCCCCCTGCCCGCCCACGCGGAGTTAGGCGCAGCCCGGCCACGGCCGGGCCGGCCCTCCGGCCGGGCAGCAGCTGGCCCGAAGCCACTGGGAGCCACCATGGAGTGGGCACGGCCCCTTAGCCCCAGCAAGGCCCCCCCTTGCCCCCACGCCGCCCGCCGAGCACAGGACCCCGGCCCTGGTGGCCGGCAGGCCCGGAGAAGCGGCCCCGGCCCCCGCCCCCGCTCCCGCCCCCGGCCGTGGCGAAACGGCGGAGGGGGGGGCTTTTTCCGGAGGGAGCTGTGGAGAGACACACGGGCAGACAGGGGGCTGCGGCGCGGCTGGGCTCCGGTGGGGGCGGCCAAGTGCAGGTCGAGGGCCTCGCGGGCCGCACGGACGGCACCCCGGCCTGCGGCGGAGTCTGGGTCCGGGCCAGCCACCACGGGAGCGGCTGGGGTGGCGGCTGCCTTCCAGGGCCGCATTCTGGCCGCATGTCCAGCCAGCTCGGCGGGGAGCGATCCCTCCGGCGCGCTGTGTTGGGAGGGACGTGAGGAGGTGAGGCCTGCAGCGGTGCTCAGCGGGGGCGGAGGCGGCCTCGGCCGCGGGCCACTAAATGTCAAGGCGGAGCGGGAGGCAAAAAAGCCTACAGCACTCGGTATTCCCATGTGGTCTCCCATCCAGGTACGAAACAGGCCAGACCCTGATTAGCTTCCGAGATCAGACGAGGTGTGGTGCGTTCAGGGAGGTGTGGCCGTAGAATGCAGCGGGGGCCACGGTGTGCCTCTTGAGGCTTAGCTTCGCTGGTGCTGGCGACTTACCGCCAGCCCGGCAGCCAACCCTCTCCGGCGCGGCCCTGCCGTCCGCCCAGGCAAGCGACAGGAGGCCTCGAGGGCCCGGGGGTGGTGGAGTTGTGGGCGACTTCGCAGCTCAGGTCAGGCGGGACCCTCCAGGCCTGTAGGCGCTTGGCCCTCCGCCCCAGAGCCGCTCAACGCTCACAGGACTTGGCCCCGGAGGCTTAAGGGCCTGTGGCCCTCGGTCCCTTGTGCATTCCCCACCCTGTCAATCCACACAGTGCTAGGCGCAGCCCAGCCACGGCCTGGCCGGCCCGCCTGCCCAACGGCAGTTGGCCCGAAGCCACTGGGAGCCACCATTGAGCCGGCACGGCCCCTTAGACACAGCAACGCCACCCTTGCCCCCACGCCAACTGCCGAGCAAAGTTCCCGGCGCCTGGTGTCTAGCCAGCCCAGCGAACCGGTCCCAGCCCACGACCCCGCTCCCACTCTCGGCCGTGGCGAAGTGGCAAAGGGTGGGCTTTTTCCGGAGGGAGCTGTGGAGAGACACACGGGCAGACAGGGGGCTGCGGCGCGGCTGGGCTCCGGTGGGGGCGGCCAAGTGCAGGTCGAGGGCTTCGTGGGCCGCACGGACGGCACCCCGGCCTGCGGCGGAGTCTGGGTCCGGGCCAGCCACCACGGGAGCGGCTGGGGTGGCGGCTGCCTTCCAGGGCCGCCTTCTGGCCGCCTGGCCGGCCAGGCCGGCGCGGAGCGCCCCCTCTGGCGCGCTGTGGTGGGAGGGGCCGGAGGAGGTGGGGCCTGCAGCGCTGCCCGGCGGGGGCGGGGGCGGGGGCGGAGGCAGCGGCCTCGGCCTTGGCCTCGGCCTCGGCCTAGGCCGCGGGCGACTAAAGGAGAAGGCGGAGCGGGAGGCAAAAAGCCTACAGCACCCGGTATTCCCAGGCGGTCTCCCATCCAAGTACTAACCAGGCCCGACCCTGCTTAGCTTCCGAGATCAGACGAGATCGGGCGCGTTCAGGGTGGTATGGCCGTAGACGTTAAAAGGGGCCCGCGGAGTGCCTCTTGAGGCCCAGCTTCGCTGGCGCTTGCGCCTCCCCGCCAGCCCGGCGGCCAGCCCGCCCCGGCAGGGCCCCGCCGCCCGCCCAGGCAGGGCAACGGCGGCCTCGGGTACCAGGGGGGTGGCGGAGGGTTCGGCGACCTCCCAGCCCAGGGCGGGCGGGACCCACCAAACCGTTCGGCGCTTGGCGCCCCGCCCCAGATCCCGCACGTCGCTCACAGGGACGTGGCCCCGGAGGCTTCAGGGCCCGGGGCCCGCGGTCCCTTGGGCCTCCCCTCTGCCCGCCCACGCGGCGCTAGGCGCAGCCCAGCCGCAGCCCGGGCCGGCCCTCCTGCCCGACGGCAGTCGGCCCTTAACCCACTGGGAGCCACCATTGAGTCGGCACGGCCCCTTAGCCCCAGCAAGGCCACCCTTGCCCCCACGCCACCCGCCGAGCACAGGACCCGGCGCCTTGTGGCCGGCCGGCCCGGAGCACCGGCCCCGGCCCCCGCCCCCGCTCCCGCCCCCGGCCGTGGCGAAACGGCGGAGGGGGGGCTTTTTCCGGAGGGAGCTGTGGAGAGACACACCAGCAGATAGGTGGCTGCGCCGGGGCTGGGCGCTGGTGGGGGCGGCCAGGTGCAGGTCAAGGGGCTCGCGGGCCGCACGGCCGGCACCCGGGCCTGAGGCGGAGTCTGGGTTCAGGCCAGCCACCCCGGGAGCGGCTGGGATGCGGCTGCCTTCCAGGGCCGCCTTCTGGCCGCCTGGCCGGCCAGGCAGGCGGAGAGCGCCCCCTCTGGCGCGCTGTGGTGGGAGGGGCCGGAGGAGGTGGGGCCTGCAGCGGTGCCCGGCGGGGGCGGGGGCGGGGGCGGGGGCGGAGGCGGCGGGCGACTAAAGGAGAAGGCGGAGCGGGAGGCAAAAAGCCTACAGCACCCGGTATTCCCAGGCGGTCTCCCATCCAAGTACTAACCAGGCCCGACCCTGCTTAGCTTCCGAGATCAGACGAGATCGGGCGCGTTCAGGGTGGTATGGCCGTAGACGCAAGAGGGGCCCGCGCGGTGCCTCTTGAGGCCCCAGCTTCGCTGGCGCCTGCGCCTTACCGCCATGCCGGCGGCCAGCCCTCTCCCGCAGGGCCCTGCCGCCCGCCCAGGCAGGCGACAGGAGGCCTCGGGGACCCGGGGGTGGCGGAGTGGTGGGCCACCTCGCAGCCCAGGGCGGGCGGGACGCTCCAGGCCCGTCGGCGCTTGGCGCCCCGCCGCAGATCCCGCTCGACGCTCACAGGGACGCGGCCCCGGAGGCTTCAGGGCCCGGCGGCCGCGGTCCCTTGGGCATCCCCCCCTGCCCGCCCACGCGGAGTTAGGCGCAGCCCGGCCACGGCCGGGCCGGCCCTCCGGCCGGGCAGCAGCTGGCCCGAAGCCACTGGGAGCCACCATGGAGTGGGCACGGCCCCTTAGCCCCAGCAAGGCCCCCCCTTGCCCCCACGCCGCCCGCCGAGCACAGGACCCCGGCCCTGGTGGACGGCAGGCCCGGAGAAGCGGCCCCGGCCCCCGCCCCCGCTCCCGCCCCCGGCCGTGGCGAAACGGCGGAGGGGGGGCTTTTTCCGGAGGGAGCTGTGGAGAGACACACGGGCAGACAGGGGGCTGCGGCGCGGCTGGGCTCCGGTGGGGGCGGCCAAGTGCAGGTCGAGGGCTTCGTGGGCCGCACGGACGGTACCCCGGCCTGCGGCGGAGTCTGGGTCCGGGCCAGCCACCACGGGAGCGGCTGGGGTGGCGGCTGCCTTCCAGGGCCGCATTCTGGCCGCATGTCCAGCCAGCTCGGCGGGGAGCGATCCCTCCGGCGCGCTGTGTTGGGAGGGACGTGAGGAGGTGAGGCCTGCAGCGGTGCTCAGCGGGGCGGAGGCGGCCTCGGCCGCGGGCCACTAAATGTCAAGGCGGAGCGGGAGGCAAAAAAGCCTACAGCACTCGGTATTCCCATGTGGTCTCCCATCCAGGTACGAAACAGGCCAGACCCTGATTAGCTTCCGAGATCAGACGAGGTGTGGTGCGTTCAGGGAGGTGTGGCCGTAGAATGCAGCGGGGGCCACGGTGTGCCTCTTGAGGCTTAGCTTTGCTGGTGCTGGCGACTTACCGCCAGCCCGGCAGCCAACCCTCTCCGGCGCGGCCCTGCCGTCCGCCCAGGCAAGCGACAGGAGGCCTCGAGGGCCCGGGGGTGGTGGAGTTGTGGGCGACTTCGCAGCTCAGGTCAGGCGGGACCCTCCAGGCCTGTAGGCGCTTGGCCCTCCGCCCCAGAGCCGCTCAACGCTCACAGGACTTGGCCCCGGAGGCTTAAGGGCCTGTGGCCCTCGGTCCCTTGTGCATTCCCCACCCTGTCAATCCACACAGTGCTAGGCGCAGCCCAGCCACGGCCTGGCCGGCCCGCCTGCCCAACGGCAGTTGGCCCGAAGCCACTGGGAGCCACCATTGAGCCGGCACGGCCCCTTAGACACAGCAACGCCACCCTTGCCCCCACGCCAACTGCCGAGCAAAGTTCCCGGCGCCTGGTGTCTAGCCAGCCCAGCGAACCGGTCCCAGCCCACGACCCCGCTCCCACTCTCGGCCGTGGCGAAGTGGCAAAGGGTGGGCTTTTTCCGGAGGGAGCTGTGGAGAGACACACGGGCAGACAGGGGGCTGCGGCGTGGCTGGGCTCCGGTGGGGGCGGCCAAGTGCAGGTCGAGGGCTTCGTGGGCCGCACGGACGGCACCCCGGCCTGCGGCGGAGTCTGGGTCCGGGCCAGCCACCACGGGAGCGGCTGGGGTGGCGGCTGCCTTCCAGGGCCGCCTTCTGGCCGCCTGGCCGGCCAGGCCGGCGCGGAGCGCCCCCTCTGGCGCGCTGTGGTGGGAGGGGCCGGAGGAGGTGAGGCCTGCAGCGCTGCCCGGCGGGGGCCGGGGCGGGGGCGGAGGCGGCGGGCGACTAAAGGAGAAGGCGGAGCGGGAGGCAAAAAGCCTACAGCACCCGGTATTCCCAGGCGGTCTCCCATCCAAGTACTAACCAGGCCCGACCCTGCTTAGCTTCCGAGATCAGACGAGATCGGGCGCGTTCAGGGTGGTATGGCCGTAGACGCAGGAGGGGCCCGCGCGGTACCTCTTGAGGCCCAGCTTCGCTGGCGCCTGCGCCTTACCGCCATGCCGGCGGCCAGCCCTCTCCGGCAGGGCCCTGCCGCCCGCCCAGGCAGGCGACAGGAGGCCTCGGGGACCCGGGGGTGGCGGAGTGGTGGGCCACCTCGCAGCCCAGGGCGGGCGGGACGCTCCAGGCCCGTCGGCGCTTGGCGCCCCGCCGCAGATCCCGCTCGACGCTCACAGGGACGCGGCCCCGGAGGCTTCAGGGCCCGGCGGCCGCGGTCCCTTGGGCATCCCCCCCTGCCCGCCCACGCGGAGTTAGGCGCAGCCCGGCCACGGCCGGGCCGGCCCTCCGGCCGGGCAGCAGCTGGCCCGAAGCCACTGGGAGCCACCATGGAGTGGGCACGGCCCCTTAGCCCCAGCAAGGCCCCCCCTTGCCCCCACGCCGCCCGCCGAGCACAGGACCCCGGCCCTGGTGGCCGGCAGGCCCGGAGAAGCGGCCCCGGCCCCCGCCCCCGCTCCCGCCCCCGGCCGTGGCGAAACGGCGGAGGGGGGGGCTTTTTCCGGAGGGAGCTGTGGAGAGACACACGGGCAGACAGGGGGCTGCGGCGCGGCTGGGCTCCGGTGGGGGCGGCCAAGTGCAGGTCGAGGGCCTCGCGGGCCGCACGGACGGCACCCCGGCCTGCGGCGGAGTCTGGGTCCGGGCCAGCCACCACGGGAGCGGCTGGGGTGGCGGCTGCCTTCCAGGGCCGCATTCTGGCCGCATGTCCAGCCAGCTCGGCGGGGAGCGATCCCTCCGGCGCGCTGTGTTGGGAGGGACGTGAGGAGGTGAGGCCTGCAGCGGTGCTCAGCGGGGGCGGAGGCGGCCTCGGCCGCGGGCCACTAAATGTCAAGGCGGAGCGGGCGGCAAAAAAGCCTACAGCACTCGGTATTCCCATGTGGTCTCCCATCCAGGTACGAAACAGGCCAGACCCTGATTAGCTTCCGAGATCAGACGAGGTGTGGTGCGTTCAGGGAGGTGTGGCCGTAGAATGCAGCGGGGGCCACGGTGTGCCTCTTGAGGCTTAGCTTCGCTGGTGCTGGCGACTTACCGCCAGCCCGGCAGCCAACCCTCTCCGGCGCGGCCCTGCCGTCCGCCCAGGCAAGCGACAGGAGGCCTCAAGGGCCCGGGGGTGGTGGAGTTGTGGGCGACTTCGCAGCTCAGGTCAGGCGGGACCCTCCAGGCCTGTAGGCGCTTGGCCCTCCGCCCCAGAGCCGCTCAACGCTCACAGGACTTGGCCCCGGAGGCTTAAGGGCCTGTGGCCCTCGGTCCCTTGTGCATTCCCCACCCTGTCAATCCACACAGTGCTAGGCGCAGCCCAGCCACGGCCTGGCCGGCCCGCCTGCCCAACGGCAGTTGGCCCGAAGCCACTGGGAGCCACCATTGAGCCGGCACGGCCCCTTAGACACAGCAACGCCACCCTTGCCCCCACGCCAACTGCCGAGCAAAGTTCCCGGCGCCTGGTGTCTAGCCAGCCCAGCGAACCGGTCCCAGCCCACGACCCCGCTCCCACTCTCGGCCGTGGCGAAGTGGCAAAGGGTGGGCTTTTTCCGGAGGGAGCTGTGGAGAGACACACGGGCAGACAGGGGGCTGCGGCGCGGCTGGGCTCCGGTGGGGGCGGCCAAGTGCAGGTCGAGGGCTTCGTGGGCCGCACGGACGGCACCCCGGCCTGCGGCGGAGTCTGGGTCCGGGCCAGCCACCACGGGAGCGGCTGGGGTGGCGGCTGCCTTCCAGGGCCGCCTTCTGGCCGCCTGGCCGGCCAGGCCGGCGCGGAGCGCCCCCTCTGGCGCGCTGTGGTGGGAGGGGCCGGAGGAGGTGGGGCCTGCAGCGCTGCCCGGCGGGGGCGGGGGCGGGGGCGGAGGCAGCGGCCTCGGCCTTGGCCTCGGCCTCGGCCTAGGCCGCGGGCGACTAAAGGAGAAGGCGGAGTGGGAGGCAAAAAGCCTACAGCACCCGGTATTCCCAGGCGGTCTCCCATCCAAGTACTAACCAGGCCCGACCCTGCTTAGCTTCCGAGATCAGACGAGATCGGGCGCGTTCAGGGTGGTATGGCCGTAGACGTTAAAAGGGGCCCGCGGAGTGCCTCTTGAGGCCCAGCTTCGCTGGCGCTTGCGCCTCCCCGCCAGCCCGGCGGCCAGCCCGCCCCGGCAGGGCCCCGCCGCCCGCCCAGGCAGGGCAACGGCGGCCTCGGGTACCAGGGGGGTGGCGGAGGGTTCGGCGACCTCCCAGCCCAGGGCGGGCGGGACCCACCAAACCGTTCGGCGCTTGGCGCCCCGCCCCAGATCCCGCACGTCGCTCACAGGGACGTGGCCCCGGAGGCTTCAGGGCCCGGGGCCCGCGGTCCCTTGGGCCTCCCCTCTGCCCGCCCACGCGGCGCTAGGCGCAGCCCAGCCGCAGCCCGGGCCGGCCCTCCTGCCCGACGGCAGTCGGCCCTTAACCCACTGGGAGCCACCATTGAGTCGGCACGGCCCCTTAGCCCCAGCAAGGCCACCCTTGCCCCCACGCCACCCGCCGAGCACAGGACCCGGCGCCTTGTGGCCGGCCGGCCCGGAGCACCGGCCCCGGCCCCCGCCCCCGCTCCCGCCCCCGGCCGTGGCGAAACGGCGGAGGGGGGGCTTTTTCCGGAGGGAGCTGTGGAGAGACACACCGGCAGATAGGTGGCTGCGCCGGGGCTGGGCGCTGGTGGGGGCGGCCAGGTGCAGGTCAAGGGGCTCGCGGGCCGCACGGCCGGCACCCGGGCCTGAGGCGGAGTCTGGGTTCAGGCCAGCCACCCCGGGAGCGGCTGGGATGCGGCTGCCTTCCAGGGCCGCCTTCTGGCCGCCTGGCCGGCCAGGCAGGCGGAGAGCGCCCCCTCTGGCGCGCTGTGGTGGGAGGGGCCGGAGGAGGTGGGGCCTGCAGCGGTGCCCGGCGGGGGCGGGGGCGGGGGCGGGGGCGGAGGCGGCGGGCGACTAAAGGAGAAGGCGGAGCGGGAGGCAAAAAGCCTACAGCACCCGGTATTCCCAGGCGGTCTCCCATCCAAGTACTAACCAGGCCCGACCCTGCTTAGCTTCCGAGATCAGACGAGATCGGGCGCGTTCAGGGTGGTATGGCCGTAGACGCAGGAGGGGCCCGCGCGGTGCCTCTTGAGGCCCCAGCTTCGCTGGCGCCTGCGCCTTACCGCCATGCCGGCGGCCAGCCCTCTCCGGCAGGGCCCTGCCGCCCGCCCAGGCAGGCGACAGGAGGCCTCGGGGACCCGGGGGTGGCGGAGTGGTGGGCCACCTCGCAGCCCAGGGCGGGCGGGACGCTCCAGGCCCGTCGGCGCTTGGCGCCCCGCCGCAGATCCCGCTCGACGCTCACAGGGACGCGGCCCCGGAGGCTTCAGGGCCCGGCGGCCGCGGTCCCTTGGGCATCCCCCCCTGCCCGCCCACGCGGAGTTAGGCGCAGCCCGGCCACGGCCGGGCCGGCCCTCCGGCCGGGCAGCAGCTGGCCCGAAGCCACTGGGAGCCACCATGGAGTGGGCACGGCCCCTTAGCCCCAGCAAGGCCCCCCCTTGCCCCCACGCCGCCCGCCGAGCACAGGACCCCGGCCCTGGTGGCCGGCAGGCCCGGAGAAGCGGCCCCGGCCCCCGCCCCCGCTCCCGCCCCCGGCCGTGGCGAAACGGCGGAGGGGGGGGCTTTTTCCGGAGGGAGCTGTGGAGAGACACACGGGCAGACAGGGGGCTGCGGCGCGGCTGGGCTCCGGTGGGGGCGGCCAAGTGCAGGTCGAGGGCCTCGCGGGCCGCACGGACGGCACCCCGGCCTGCGGCGGAGTCTGGGTCCGGGCCAGCCACCACGGGAGCGGCTGGGGTGGCGGCTGCCTTCCAGGGCCGCATTCTGGCCGCATGTCCAGCCAGCTCGGCGGGGAGCGATCCCTCCGGCGCGCTGTGTTGGGAGGGACGTGAGGAGGTGAGGCCTGCAGCGGTGCTCAGCGGGGACGGAGGCGGCCTCGGCCGCAGGCCACTAAATGTCAAGGCGGAGCGGGAGGCAAAAAAGCCTACAGCACTCGGTATTCCCATGTGGTCTCCCATCCAGGTACGAAACAGGCCAGACCCTGATTAGCTTCCGAGATCAGACGAGGTGTGGTGCGTTCAGGGAGGTGTGGCCGTAGAATGCAGCGGGGGCCACGGTGTGCCTCTTGAGGCTTAGCTTCGCTGGTGCTGGCGACTTACCGCCAGCCCGGCAGCCAACCCTCTCCGGCGCGGCCCTGCCGTCCGCCCAGGCAAGCGACAGGAGGCCTCGAGGGCCCGGGGGTGGTGGAGTTGTGGGCGACTTCGCAGCTCAGGTCAGGCGGGACCCTCCAGGCCTGTAGGCGCTTGGCCCTCCGCCCCAGAGCCGCTCAACGCTCACAGGACTTGGCCCCGGAGGCTTAAGGGCCTGTGGCCCTCGGTCCCTTGTGCATTCCCCACCCTGTCAATCCACACAGTGCTAGGCGCAGCCCAGCCACGGCCTGGCCGGCCCGCCTGCCCAACGGCAGTTGGCCCGAAGCCACTGGGAGCCACCATTGAGCCGGCACGGCCCCTTAGACACAGCAACGCCACCCTTGCCCCCACGCCAACTGCCGAGCAAAGTTCCCGGCGCCTGGTGTCTAGCCAGCCCAGCGAACCGGTCCCAGCCCACGACCCCGCTCCCACTCTCGGCCGTGGCGAAGTGGCAAAGGGTGGGCTTTTTCCGGAGGGAGCTGTGGAGAGACACACGGGCAGACAGGGGGCTGCGGCGCGGCTGGGCTCCGGTGGGGGCGGCCAAGTGCAGGTCGAGGGCTTCGTGGGCCGCACGGACGGCACCCCGGCCTGCGGCGGAGTCTGGGTCCGGGCCAGCCACCACGGGAGCGGCTGGGGTGGCGGCTGCCTTCCAGGGCCGCCTTCTGGCCGCCTGGCCGGCCAGGCCGGCGCGGAGCGCCCCCTCTGGCGCGCTGTGGTGGGAGGGGCCGGAGGAGGTGGGGCCTGCAGCGCTGCCCGGCGGGGGCGGGGGCGGGGGCGGAGGCAGCGGCCTCGGCCTTGGCCTCGGCCTCGGCCTAGGCCGCGGGCGACTAAAGGAGAAGGCGGAGCGGGAGGCAAAAAGCCTACAGCACCCGGTATTCCCAGGCGGTCTCCCATCCAAGTACTAACCAGGCCCGACCCTGCTTAGCTTCCGAGATCAGACGAGATCGGGCGCGTTCAGGGTGGTATGGCCGTAGACGTTAAAAGGGGCCCGCGGAGTGCCTCTTGAGGCCCAGCTTCGCTGGCGCTTGCGCCTCCCCGCCAGCCCGGCGGCCAGCCCGCCCCGGCAGGGCCCCGCCGCCCGCCCAGGCAGGGCAACGGCGGCCTCGGGTACCAGGGGGGTGGCGGAGGGTTCGGCGACCTCCCAGCCCAGGGCGGGCGGGACCCACCAAACCGTTCGGCGCTTGGCGCCCCGCCCCAGATCCCGCACGTCGCTCACAGGGACGTGGCCCCGGAGGCTTCAGGGCCCGGGGCCCGCGGTCCCTTGGGCCTCCCCTCTGCCCGCCCACGCGGCGCTAGGCGCAGCCCAGCCGCAGCCCGGGCCGGCCCTCCTGCCCGACGGCAGTCGGCCCTTAACCCACTGGGAGCCACCATTGAGTCGGCACGGCCCCTTAGCCCCAGCAAGGCCACCCTTGCCCCCACGCCACCCGCCGAGCACAGGACCCGGCGCCTTGTGGCCGGCCGGCCCGGAGCACCGGCCCCGGCCCCCGCCCCCGCTCCCGCCCCCGGCCGTGGCGAAACGGCGGAGGGGGGGGCTTTTTCCGGAGGGAGCTGTGGAGAGACACACGGGCAGACAGGGGGCTGCGGCGCGGCTGGGCTCCGGTGGGGGCGGCCAACTGCAGGTCGAGGGCCTCGCGGGCCACACGGACGGCACCCCGGCCTGCGGCGGAGTCTGGGTCCGGGCCAGCCACCACGGGAGCGGCTGGGGTGGCGGCTGCCTTCCAGGGCCGCATTCTGGCCGCATGTCCAGCCAGCTCGGCGGGGAGCGATCCCTCCGGCGCGCTGTGTTGGGAGGGACGTGAGGAGGTGAGGCCTGCAGCGGTGCTCAGCGGGGGCGGAGGCGGCCTCGGCCGCGGGCCACTAAATGTCAAGGCGGAGCGGGAGGCAAAAAAGCCTACAGCACTCGGTATTCCCATGTGGTCTCCCATCCAGGTACGAAACAGGCCAGACCCTGATTAGCTTCCGAGATCAGACGAGGTGTGGTGCGTTCAGGGAGGTGTGGCCGTAGAATGCAGCGGGGGCCACGGTGTGCCTCTTGAGGCTTAGCTTCGCTGGTGCTGGCGACTTACCGCCAGCCCGGCAGCCAACCCTCTCCGGCGCGGCCCTGCCGTCCGCCCAGGCAAGCGACAGGAGGCCTCGAGGGCCCGGGGGTGGTGGAGTTGTGGGCGACTTCGCAGCTCAGGTCAGGCGGGACCCTCCAGGCCTGTAGGCGCTTGGCCCTCCGCCCCAGAGCCGCTCAACGCTCACAGGACTTGGCCCCGGAGGCTTAAGGGCCTGTGGCCCTCGGTCCCTTGTGCATTCCCCATCCTGTCAATCCACACAGTGCTAGGCGCAGCCCAGCCACGGCCTGGCCGGCCCGCCTGCCCAACGGCAGTTGGCCCGAAGCCACTGGGAGCCACCATTGAGCCGGCACGGCCCCTTAGACACAGCAACGCCACCCTTGCCCCCACGCCAACTGCCGAGCAAAGTTCCCGGCGCCTGGTGTCTAGCCAGCCCAGCGAACCGGTCCCAGCCCACGACCCCGCTCCCACTCTCGGCCGTGGCGAAGTGGCAAAGGGTGGGCTTTTTCCGGAGGGAGCTGTGGAGAGACACACGGGCAGACAGGGGGCTGCGGCGCGGCTGGGCTCCGGTGGGGGCGGCCAAGTGCAGGTCGAGGGCTTCGTGGGCCGCACGGACGGCACCCCGGCCTGCGGCGGAGTCTGGGTCCGGGCCAGCCACCACGGGAGCGGCTGGGGTGGCGGCTGCCTTCCAGGGCCGCCTTCTGGCCGCCTGGCCGGCCAGGCCGGCGCGGAGCGCCCCCTCTGGCGCGCTGTGGTGGGAGGGGCCGGAGGAGGTGGGGCCTGCAGCGCTGCCCGGCGGGGGCGGGGGCGGAGGCAGCGGCCTCGGCCTTGGCCTCGGCCTCGGCCTAGGCCGCGGGCGACTAAAGGAGAAGGCGGAGCGGGAGGCAAAAAGCCTACAGCACCCGGTATTCCCAGGCGGTCTCCCATCCAAGTACTAACCAGGCCCGACCCTGCTTAGCTTCCGAGATCAGACGAGATCGGGCGCGTTCAGGGTGGTATGGCCGTAGACGTTAAAAGGGGCCCGCGGAGTGCCTCTTGAGGCCCAGCTTCGCTGGCGCTTGCGCCTCCCCGCCAGCCCGGCGGCCAGCCCGCCCCGGCAGGGCCCCGCCGCCCGCCCAGGCAGGGCAACGGCGGCCTCGGGTACCAGGGGGGTGGCGGAGGGTTCGGCGACCTCCCAGCCCAGGGCGGGCGGGACCCACCAAACCGTTCGGCGCTTGGCGCCCCGCCCCAGATCCCGCACGTCGCTCACAGGGACGTGGCCCCGGAGGCTTCAGGGCCCGGGGCCCGCGGTCCCTTGGGCCTCCCCTCTGCCCGCCCACGCGGCGCTAGGCGCAGCCCAGCCGCAGCCCGGGCCGGCCCTCCTGCCCGACGGCAGTCGGCCCTTAACCCACTGGGAGCCACCATTGAGTCGGCACGGCCCCTTAGCCCCAGCAAGGCCACCCTTGCCCCCACGCCACCCGCCGAGCACAGGACCCGGCGCCTTGTGGCCGGCCGGCCCGGAGCACCGGCCCCGGCCCCCGCCCCCGCTCCCGCCCCCGGCCGTGGCGAAACGGCGGAGGGGGGGCTTTTTCCGGAGGGAGCTGTGGAGAGACACACCGGCAGATAGGTGGCTGCGCCGGGGCTGGGCGCTGGTGGGGGCGGCCAGGTGCAGGTCAAGGGGCTCGCGGGCCGCACGGCCGGCACCCGGGCCTGAGGCGGAGTCTGGGTTCAGGCCAGCCACCCCGGGAGCGGCTGGGATGCGGCTGCCTTCCAGGGCCGCCTTCTGGCCGCCTGGCCGGCCAGGCAGGCGGAGAGCGCCCCCTCTGGCGCGCTGTGGTGGGAGGGGCCGGAGGAGGTGGGGCCTGCAGCGGTGCCCGGCGGGGGCGGGGGCGGGGGCGGGGGCGGAGGCGGCGGGCGACTAAAGGAGAAGGCGGAGCGGGAGGCAAAAAGCCTACAGCACCCGGTATTCCCAGGCGGTCTCCCATCCAAGTACTAACCAGGCCCGACCCTGCTTAGCTTCCGAGATCAGACGAGATCGGGCGCGTTCAGGGTGGTATGGCCGTAGACGCAGGAGGGGCCCGCGCGGTGCCTCTTGAGGCCCAGCTTCGCTGGCGCCTGCGCCTTACCGCCATGCCGGCGGACAGCCCTCTCCCGCAGGGCCCTGCCGCCCGCCCAGGCAGGCGACAGGAGGCCTCGGGGACCCGGGGGTGGCGGAGTGGTGGGCCACCTCGCAGCCCAGGGCGGGCGGGACGCTCCAGGCCCGTCGGCGCTTGGCGCCCCGCCGCAGATCCCGCTCGACGCTCACAGGGACGCGGCCCCGGAGGCTTCAGGGCCCGGCGGCCGCGGTCCCTTGGGCATCCCCCCCTGCCCGCCCACGCGGAGTTAGGCGCAGCCCGGCCACGGCCGGGCCGGCCCTCCGGCCGGGCAGCAGCTGGCCCGAAGCCACTGGGAGCCACCATGGAGTGGGCACGGCCCCTTAGCCCCAGCAAGGCCCCCCCTTGCCCCCACGCCGCCCGCCGAGCACAGGACCCCGGCCCTGGTGGCCGGCAGGCCCGGAGAAGCGGCCCCGGCCCCCGCCCCCGCTCCCGCCCCCGGCCGTGGCGAAACGGCGGAGGGGGGGCTTTTTCCGGAGGGAGCTGTGGAGAGACACACGGGCAGACAGGGGGCTGCGGCGCGGCTGGGCTCCGGTGGGGGCGGCCAAGTGCAGGTAGAGGGCCTCGCGGGCCGCACGGACGGCACCCCGGCCTGCGGCGGAGTCTGGGTCCAGGCCAGCCACCACGGGAGCGGCTGGGGTGGCGGCTGCCTTCCAGGGCCGCATTCTGGCCGCATGTCCAGCCAGCTCGGCGGGGAGCGATCCCTCCGGCGCGCTGTGTTGGGAGGGACGTGAGGAGGTGAGGCCTGCAGCGGTGCTCAGCGGGGGCGGAGGCGGCCTCGGCCGCGGGCCACTAAATGTCAAGGCGGAGCGGGAGGCAAAAAAGCCTACAGCACTCGGTATTCCCATGTGGTCTCCCATCCAGGTACGAAACAGGCCAGACCCTGATTAGCTTCCGAGATCAGACGAGGTGTGGTGCGTTCAGGGAGGTGTGGCCGTAGAATGCAGCGGGGGCCACGGTGTGCCTCTTGAGGCTTAGCTTCGCTGGTGCTGGCGACTTACCGCCAGCCCGGCAGCCAACCCTCTCCGGCGCGGCCCTGCCGTCCGCCCAGGCAAGCGACAGGAGGCCTCGAGGGCCCGGGGGTGGTGGAGTTGTGGGTGACTTCGCAGCTCAGGTCAGGCGGGACCCTCCAGGCCTGTAGGCGCTTGGCCCTCCGCCCCAGAGCCGCTCAACGCTCACAGGACTTGGCCCCGGAGGCTTAAGGGCCTGTGGCCCTCGGTCCCTTGTGCATTCCCCACCCTGTCAATCCACACAGTGCTAGGCGCAGCCCAGCCACGGCCTGGCCGGCCCGCCTGCCCAACGGCAGTTGGCCCGAAGCCACTGGGAGCCACCATTGAGCCGGCACGGCCCCTTAGACACAGCAACGCCACCCTTGCCCCCACGCCAACTGCCGAGCAAAGTTCCCGGCGCCTGGTGTCTAGCCAGCCCAGCGAACCGGTCCCAGCCCACGACCCCGCTCCCACTCTCGGCCGTGGCGAAGTGGCAAAGGGTGGGCTTTTTCCGGAGGGAGCTGTGGAGAGACACACGGGCAGACAGGGGGCTGCGGCGCGGCTGGGCTCCGGTGGGGGCGGCCAAGTGCAGGTTGAGGGCTTCGTGGGCCGCACGGACGGCACCCCGGCCTGCGGCGGAGTCTGGGTCCGGGCCAGCCACCACGGGAGTGGCTGGGGTGGCGGCTGCCTTCCAGGGCCGCCTTCTGGCCGCCTTGCCGGCCAGGCCGGCGCGGAGCGCCCCCTCTGGCGCGCTGTGGTGGGAGGGGCCGGAGGAGGTGGGGCCTGCAGCGCTGCCCGGCGGGGGCCGGGGCGGGGGCGGAGACGGCGGGCGACTAAAGGAGAAGGCGGAGCGGGAGGCAAAAAGCCTACAGCACCCGGTATTCCCAGGCGGTCTCCCATCCAAGTACTAACCAGGCCCGACCCTGCTTAGCTTCCGAGATCAGACGAGATCGGGCGCGTTCAGGGTGGTATGGCCGTAGACGCAGGAGGGGCCCGCGCGGTGCCTCTTGAGGCCCAGCTTCGCTGGCGCCTGCGCCTTACCGCCATGCCGGCGGCCAGCCCTCTCCGGCAGGGCCCTGCCGCCCGCCCAGGCAGGCGACAGGAGGCCTCGGGGACCCGGGGGTGGCGGAGTGGTGGGCCACCTCGCAGCCCAGGGCGGGCGGGACGCTCCAGGCCCGTCGGCGCTTGGCGCCCCGCCGCAGATCCCGCTCGACGCTCACAGGGACGCGGCCCCGGAGGCTTCAGGGCCCGTCGGCCGCGGTCCCTTGGGCATCCCCCCCTGCCCGCCCACGCGGAGTTAGGCGCAGCCCGGCCACGGCCGGGCCGGCCCTCCGGCCGGGCAGCAGCTGGCCCGAAGCCACTGGGAGCCACCATGGAGTGGGCACGGCCCCTTAGCCCCAGC